>NC_080169.1:13361387-13503887 GCF_950295315.1 Erinaceus europaeus
AGGGGGAGAGAAAGATAGACGCCTGCAGACCTGCTTCACCGCCTGTGAAGTGACCTTCCTGCAAGTCAGGTGGGGAGCCGGGGGCTTGAACTGGGATCTTTACGCCGGTCCTTTTGCCTTGTGCCATATGCGCTTAACCACTGCGCTATTGCTCAACCACCCCCCCCACCATGTTTTAAAAAGTTAATGTGACTTTTTTTTAAATCTTTATTGGATAGGGACAGCCAGAAATCGAGAGAGAAGGGGGAGAGAGGGAGACAGAGAGACACCCCGCAGCTCTGCTTCACCACTCGCAAAGCTTTCCCCCTGCAGGTGGGGACCGGGGGCTCGAACCCAGGTCGTTGTACATTGTAACATGTGCACTCAACCAGGTGCGCCACCACCCGGCCCCTCCATCATTATTAAGCTTCATCCCCCCAGGTGGGGGCCGGGGCTTGAAGCCGTGTCCTTACACATGGTAATCGTGTACTCAACTGATGAGCCACTGCCCAGCTTCAGCCAGTCATATATAGATATATATATATATTTTTTTTGAAAGAGAGAGAGAGCGCAGAGCACAGTTCATCCATGGAGTCCCCCTGTTGTTGGCCTTAGTGCTTTCACGTGGTGCCATGCTTAAACTCAGTCTAATGCACAGGAGACAGACAGCACACCTGGTAGAATATACCTGTCTGCCTTTCTGGTAGGGACATTAGGACATGGGCATGGGGGTTGGGAATTGGCTGCAGGCCACCAGGGCTATGAGTCTTGAGAACTACTGAGTCTCTTCCTAGCCCAGGTCTGCAGGTGTCAGATGGGAGGAGGACAGAGCTTGTCTCCAGTGAGGCTTGAATGCGGACATTCAGGGTGGCACCAACTCTGGTGGCACTGGAGTACCGCTTGTGGGCTAACTGGGGTTGTGGCTTTTACCATCATGCAGAGGCCTTCACTCATGGGCTGACTATATCTCTCTCTGATGAAAATCTTGAGGTGAGCAGAAGGGAGATGCTCTGAAAATAAATGCTAGACGGTGAGAATGTGGCCATGAAGCCGTAGGAGCTCAGTAAGGCAGCAGATGTTTCTTCTTTGGAGGAAGAATCTGAACTTCTTTCCGTTGGGGAGTCATCATACTGAGACAGTGACAAAGTTGAGAAGAGGTGCAGCCAGCTCTGGGCTTTTGCCATCTTGCGAGTGTCAGAGCTGGGCGAGGAGGTAGTGACATGGAGGTGATGGCTCAGGGCAGGGCTCTGCCATCCTACGTGGCTCTCTCTAGGATGGGGCGGGGCTTTCAAGGATGTGCTCTGTCAAGTTTTCCCCTGCTGCCAAGGGCTAGTCCAGGGAGCACTGATTTTAGTGTGGTGTTTATTGCTACCCCCTTTTTTTTTTTTTTGCCTTGAGGGTTATTGCTGGGGCTCAGTGCCTGCACCATGAATCCACTGCTCCTGGAGACCATTTTTCCCCCTTTTGTTGCCCTTGTTGTAGCCGTGTTGTTATTATTGTTGTTGTTGATGATGTTCGTCGTTGGATAGGACAGAGAGAAATGGAGAGAGGAGGGGAAGACGGGGAAAGAGAAACACCGGCAGACCTCCTTCACCACCTCCCCTGCAGGTGGGGAGCCGGGGCAGGCACCGGATCCTTATGCCGGCCCTTGTGCTTTGCGCCACATGCGCTTAACCCGCTGCGTTAACCACCCGACCCCCTGCTACCTGTTTTTTTTTTTTTAGTTTCAAACTGTACAATAAGTAATGTTTCTTTTATTTATTTATTTAATATTTATTTTATTTATTTATTCCCTTTGTTGCCCTTGTTGTTTTATTGTTGTAGTTATTATTGTTGTCGTCATTGTTGGATAGGACAGAGAGAAATGGAGAGAGGAGGGGAAGACAGAGAGGGGGAGAGAAAGACAGACACCTGCAGACCTGCTTCACCGCCTGTGAAGCGACTCCCCTGCAGGTGGGGAGCCGGGGCTCGAACTGGGATCCTTATGCCGGTCCTTGTGCTTTGCGCCACCTGCGCTTAACCCGCTGTGCTACAGCCCGACTCCCATGCTACCTGTTTTTAAATTTTATTCTTGCCTGCTTTTGAAGAGTCAGTGTTCATGCTGAAGAAAGGATCTCGCCAAAGCTACCTTGCTGGTTGCTGATTCTCAACACTCTTGCTGTGGTGCCACTCTCCTGCCTGTGTCAGATAAGCCCAGCCACCTACCTTCAGTTTCTCAGAATCACACACTTGTGTAGCCAGATGTTCTTTCTTTACCTGAACTGAGGATCTCTCTCTCTCTCTTTTTTTTTTTTTTCTGCCTCCAGGGTTATCACTGGGCACTGTGCTGGCACTACAAATCCACTGCTCCTGACATTATGAATCCACTGCTCCCGGCGGACATTCTTTTTCCATTTTTTTTTAATTGGATAGGACAGAGATGGGAGGGGAAGTTAGAGGGGGGGAGAGAAAGACACCTACAGATCTGCTTCACCATCTGCACCCCTCTGCAGGTGGGAGCCAGGGGCTCAAACCGGGATCCTTGCATAGGTCCCTGTACTTTGTACTATGTGTGCTTGACCTGGTGCTCCACTGCCTGCCCACCCCACCCCCTAACGCTGAGAATATCACATGGCCACTGTTGTTAGTACTGTTCTGTGCCAAATATACGTTTCCTTAACAAAGAGAGCAGAAAAGAGGTTTTATAGCGAGGGTATTCCTTCAGAATGTGCTACCCTTGTAATACAGACTGTTTCAAAGTAAATAATTTAGTGGTATTGAGTGAGTTTAGTGTCATATAACTGGCATGTCTATCTAGCTTGAGAACATCTATCCTCCCTCCCTTCCTTCTTTCCAAGTTTGCCTGTGTCAGGGACTTACGATAACCCTCCAGGGTTATCACTGCAGCTCGTTGCTTTCACTACAAATCCACTGCTCCTGGAGGCTACTTCCCCCCCTTTTTTTGTTACCCTTGTTTATCATCGTTGTTGTTATTGTTCTTATTGCTGTCGTTGTTGGGTAGGACAGAGAGAAATCGAGAGAGATGGGGAGACAGGGAGGGGGAAAGACAGACCCCTGCAACCTGCTTCATCACCTGTGAAGCGGCTCCCCCTGCTGGTGGGGAGCTGGGGGCTCGAACCGGAATCCTTATGCCGGTCCTTGCGCTTTGTGCCCGTGTGTGTTTAACCCACTGTGCTACCGCCTGGCCCCCGGGTTGGTTCTACCTTTTGACCATTATGGACATTGTATTATGAACACTTTTTAAGAATAATTTATTTTAATGAGATAGAGAGGGGAGAGAGACTAGAGCACTGCTCAGCTCTGGCTTACGGTGATGCTGGGGATTGAACTTGAGACCTCGGAGCCTCAGGCATGAAAGTCTCTTTGCATAACTGTTAGGCTGTCTCTCCAGCCCATGAACACTCTTGTACGTGTTTGCATATGGGCATGTACCATCATTTCTCTGGGAGCACATACCTAGCATTGGAATTATTAGTTATTCTCTCTTTTGAGGAACTACCAGTTTCTAGAGTGATTCCACCATTTGACATTCCTACCAGCAATGTTGAGGGTTTTGGTTTCTTGACATTCCTGCCAACAGGTAGTGATATCACAGCATTTTAGAAATGAGGTTTTTGTGTGTAATAAGCCACTTCTGGCATATTATTATTTACCAAAGTAGAAAAAAATACTAGCTATAAGCTTGTTTTGCCCAAATTCTCCTAAAAGTGAGAAAGTACCTCCAGCTTAGAGGCTGTTTGGAAGTTGAACAGCTAGATACACACGGTGAAGCTGTGTGTGCTCTTATAGGGCAGAAAGAAAGTAAGAGTCTCAGCACTCAGATTCAGGCCTGTGTGTCTAATGTCAGAGTAAATGTGGAATGCCAGCAATGTGCCAGGCGTCGTGCCCAGTGCTAGGGAAACAAGGGCAAATGCTGCCTTTTGGGGCTCCTGGCCTCTGAGCATGCTGGCTGAGTCATGAACACAGACACAAATCTGTGGTCTCAAATCCATGGAAAGTGGCAGGTGTTCTTGATGCCAGAGGGGCCCAGCACATTCCAGGAGTGGGGAGGGAATGTGAGCTTGAGCCTGACTTGTTGAGGGCCTGGGTTGGGGCTGAACAAGCAGAGGAAGCAGAAGCTGTCGCCATCAACTTTGGACTATTTTCCTGCTGGACCTACAGACGCTCATATTGTATTTCCCATGACTGTTTTCTCCAAGAATCTTCATGAACAGTCATATTTGAAATTCACATTGGGTGCTGAGTATGCAGTTTGCTACTAAAGCATCCTTGGGAATGCCCGTGTGTGCTCACATGGACAGAAACACCTCTACACATCTCTCCTTCAGGATGGGGTACATCTCAAATACCACAAGTTCATATGTATGTGTCAGATCCCAGCCTAATACCACAGGGCTATTCTAGCTCCCTCTTTGTATTTATAATTTCTTTTTTTTCCTCTTTTTTTTTTTCTTTCTTGTTTTTGCCTCCAGGGTTATCTCTGGGGCTCAGTGCCTGCACTATGACTCCACTGCCCCTGGAGGCCACTTTTCCCCTTTTGTTGCCCTTGCTGTTTATTATTGTTGTCATTGCTGTCATTGTTGGGTAGGACAGAGACATTGAGAGAGGAGGGGAAGACAGAGAGGGGGAGAGAAAGACAGACACCTGCAGACCTGCTTCACCGCTTGTGAAGTGACTCCCCTGCAGGTGGGGAGCCAGGTGTGGTGACTGGAATCCTTGTGAGGGTCCTTGTGCTTTACACCATGTGCATTTAGCCTGCTGTGCTACTGTGTGCCCCCCTTTTATAATTTATCAGCTGGTGAGATGTCTGGCTCTCTTCAGCCACTGTTTGTTTTCACCACGGTATCACTGGGGCTCAGTGCTAGCACTATGAATCCACTGCTTCCAGATGCCATTATTTCCCCTTTCCCCTCTCTCCCTCCCTTCCTCTCTTCCTCCCTTCCTTCCTTCCTTCCTTTCTTCCTTCTTTCCTTTCTATTTTAGTGAATAGGATAGAGAGAAATTGACAGGGGAGGGAAGGGGAGATGGAAAGATACCTGCAGACCTGCTTCACTACTCATGAAGTGTCCCCCTGCAAGTAAGGAGTGGGGAGTGGGCCGGGTGGTAGCACACCGAGTTAAACGAAGTGCAGAGATCCTGGTTTGAGCCTTTGGCTCCCCAACTGCAGGGGCAAGCAGTGAAGCAGGTCTGCAGGTGTCTTATCTTTCTCTCCCCCTCTCTATCTTCCCCATCCCTCTCAATTTATCTGTCCTATCCTTTTTTTTTTTTTTTAATAGATAAAATAGCCTTCAGGAGTAGTGTATTTGAATTGCTGGCACCGAACCCCAGCAATAACCTGGAAGCAAAAAAAAAAAAAAAAAAAAGAGTGGGGACTCCAGCCTAAGTCCTTGCTCATAGTAATATGTGCAGTTTAACTGGGTGCACCATTTCTGGGTCCCCTATTTGTCAGGCCCAGGATATACAAAAAGAAGTTTTATTTTTGCTGGTAGAACTTCGATGGGGCTTCATACCTTCATTATTCCACAATTCCTATTGAACTCTTGTTTTTTCCCCAGTTAACAGGTTAAAAACAGGGAGAGAGGGGCAGCCGAATTAGACACCACAGCACTGCTTCACTACTCCTGAAGCAACCCCTTTAGGATGGTACCCCCGTGTCATGCCTGCAGCTTAGAACCCCGGTCCTGGAGCATAGTAAAGTGTGTGCTCCACCAGCTGAGTTATCTCCTGGCCCCAGAAAGAGTTCTAGGTTCTTTAACTTGCATTCCTGGCAGAAAGCGCACTGCCGTGATAACTGCTAGGTGTGGATGACATTGTTGCCTTTCACCTTGTAGTCTACAGTCAGGGTGCTGTCTTCCTAGGTTCCTCTGGTTAGTTCCTTCTCTGTTCCTTCAGCGTGGTTACCACATAGTCTGAGCTTCGTAACGCCTACCTGCCTGCCTGCTCCTCCAGCTTTCTGTGGAGCAGTTACTTGCTCACACAGGCACCTCATCGCATTGACTGGGAAAAACAAACACCCAGCAGGGTAGCCGTCTGGGGTTTGTACACTTGCCTCGTGTCTCCTAGGGGTTTTCCCCAGAAGCTCTGGTTTTTCTCCTATGCCCTGGAGATGGTGTCCCAGCAGTTCCAGCCCGGCTGCTGCATGTGGGCTCCTGTGTCCAAGTGAGGCCACCTTGTCCAAGTGAGCGCTGCCTCCATTCAGCCTGGGCTGCTGGGAGAGATGCCACCCTGGACCCTGGGCTGGAATGAATCAGTACAACCAACCATTTCCTATTATAAGTGTTGCTGGGAGTTCTCTGTTTAGCAGTCTGCTAATCCTTTTCTTTTCTTTTCTTTTCTTTTCTTTTCTTTTCTTTTCTTTTCTTTTCTTTTGTTCTTCACCGGAAATATACTATCAGAATGTGACTTTTGTTTATATTAACTAGTTAGCCCATGGTCAAATCAGTTTTACTATGCATCGCTTCCCAGAAAATTGTTTTCCAAGAGTCTATCCAGGGATGTCTGATGAGGACTGACTGTGTTGTCTCTCTGACAGTTACTGTTTGAGTCATGCTCTGTTGTGCTACTGGCTTCTCTCTTTTGTGCTCTTGCTTCCAGTTCTTCTAGTCTATGAGAAATCTGGTTAAATGTTGGTGGAAGGTAATAATAATTAGTTTGGACTGAGGGGGGAATAAAAGATTGTTATTCATGTTGCAGTTAAATTTGATACAAATCGAGGCAAGTCAGAACCCTCCTTTGTTACAGAATTGTGCTTGGTGTTACCCATATTAACGTTCCAATTGTTTCAAAGAGCTGCTGGCAAGTGTGTGACAGAGCCCAGAAATCAGAGTGGCTAACAGTTGCTGCGGATGCCAGGGATGACTGCTCCGTGTGGATAGACTGTGTGTGCACTTGGAATCCAGACATTCTGGCGGCTGCTCCTTGGGGGCGGGAGAGCATCTGTGTCCTGGGAGTAGCCCCCCTCCCCAGTGGGCCCCAGGCTGGGACTGCAAACACAGGTGGTGGTGCCTTTTATGCTCACTCAACAGATCTTGTTCTTCTCTTCATCTCCAAGAATTTAGGAGGTAGCCATACTTTAAAAAGCGGTGGTGATGATTACGTAGGGAAAATGAAGGCCGGGAGATGGCTCACCTGGAGAGCGTGGTTTGCCATGGCTCGAACCCCCCAGCCACCAGCACATGGAGGCTCCACAGGTGGTGATGTGCTGTCGTGCTTCTCCTGCTCTCAGCCTCTCTTCCTCTCTGTCTCTTAGGAAGAGGACGATGAAAAAGGATCCACTGGGAGCAGCGGGATTGCGCAGGCACAAAGGCCCGTTGATAAACAAGTAAATAAAGTGAATGCTTATCTCCAGACACAGATAGTTGATGTTAGCCTACGTTTGTAATTTCAGTTTTTGGGATATATTTGTATTTTTTAAAATTTATTATTGAATAGAGACAGAAATTGAGAATGGAGAGGGCGATAGAGAGGGAGAAAGACAGAGAGACATCTGCAGCCCTGCTTCACCACTTGTGAAGCTTCCCCCCTGGCCCCCTGGAGTTGGTGTATTACAGGTGGGATTAGGGGCTTGAACCCGTGTCCTTGAGCACTTTAGTGTGTGCGCTTAACTAGGTACACCACTGCCTGGCCCCATTTGTAATTTCATATTGTTCTCTTTCATCGAGTTTCTTTCTTTCCTTTTTTTTTAAACCAGAGCACTGCTCAGCTCTGGCTTATGGTGGTGCAGGGGATTAAACCTGGGACTTTGGAGCCTCATTGAGTTTCTTGAGCACTGCTGAATGCAATGCTCTATAGTGTGTGTGTAACACCCAAGTTGATAGTGTCTCACATGAAGAGACGACATAGCACACTCAGCTACCTTTAAGTTCTCTCACCCGAGGGACACCAGGGATACGCACAGGCAGCTTTGCCTGCTGCGTGACTGCTTGCTGCCGTGGCTGTGTGACCTTGGCGCCTCAGCAGCCTCTCCTTCCTCTGCCTCACTCTGCTCTTTTGGTGACACAGGCACAATCCCTCTAGGAGTTTCTGTGAAGGCTCAGTGCTTTCATAGACCATAGTACCAAGTCTTCAACACACCCTCCTCTGCTACTAAGACTACTGACTTTTTATTGTTTCGTTTTCAAAGATTGGTTTTAGTGGCACATCCACTAAACACTCATAGTGCCAGCACAAGGAACTGGGTTTGAGCCCCTGCTCCCCACCTGCAGTGGGGACGCTTTACCAGCAGTGGAGCAGGTCTGTAGGTGTCTGTCTTTCTCTCTCCCTTTCTGCCGGGCTAGCATGGGGATGCCTCTTCTCGGTAGTGTACTCTCTGGGTTGGAGAGAACGGAGCTAGCCTGGGCTGCTACTTACTGTGACTGTGAGAGGGATGACTCAGGAACAGAGCGGGTGGTGGCAAGGCGATTCAGCTCAATTCTTTATTGATCAGAGAGCCAAGGCTTTTAAGAGTTGGACCCGGAAGTGGCAAGTCGGAAACGGAAATGGCTTGACCTTGTTTGGAAAGGTAGGAACTACCTTAGCAACTGTTGGAGGGTTTTAACTGGTAGGATTAATAATACCCTGTAGGTAGAAAGAAGATAGTTCAAAGGAATGGAATGGGTGGGGATCTTCCAGGCAAAACAATGATTATGTAGATAATAAGGGAGCAGGCCATAGTATCAGGAATGCAGGGTGCTTTGTGAGACAGGGAGTCTGATAAGACTAGGCAAACCTTGGGGTTTTTTGTCTCTCCTTGCTCAGCCTCTCAGTAGAGAGAGAGAGATACTGACAGGATGGATGTCCCCTCAAGTCAAACCCTGCCAAGCTCAACCACATCCTCACTATTTCCTGACACCTTTCTACCTTCCCCTCCCCTCTCTCTCTTTCTCTCTTTTTTTAACCAGAGCGTTAATCAGCTCTGGCTGCTGGTGGTGGTGGTGGTGGGTGGTGGTGGTGGTGGTGTGTGTGTTTTTGGGGGTTGGGGATTGAACCTGGGACTTTGGGGCCTCAAGCATGAGATTTGCCTAATCATTATGCTAACCAATTTCTCTTTGTCTTATTGAATAAAATGGGGAAGAAAAAAAACAGGAAAAAATGGCCACCAGAAGCTGTGGCACTGAATCCCAGTGATAACCCTGGAGGCAAAAAATAAAATAAAAAGATGATTTATTTTATAAGGTAGAGAGAGAGAGAGAGAGAGAGAAGAGGGAGAGAAGAAAAGACCCAGAGCACTACTCTGGCATATATAATGCCAGGGATCAAGCCTAGAAGAAGCTCATGCTTGTAATTCCACAAGTACCATCTTCTGGGCCTCGGTCTGTTTATCTTATGTGTGCTTCCCAACAACTCTCTGGCCTGCAGACGTTGCATGCAGCTCTGCTGGGACTTAAGGCAGTGAGTCATATCTCTGCACTGGGTATAGACTGCCAGAGGACAGGGCGTGCCCAGCACCTGTCTCAGTTACCTGTGGTGAGCAGAGGCCACTGTGGGGTAGAGGGGTGTGAGTGTGTCTGTGTAGGGGGTGGGAAGCAGGCATACTGCCCAGTAAAAGCCCACAGGCACTCAGGGATGAAGAGTGCCAAGGCGTGCCTGCTTCCTAAGGGGTTAATTACAGAAGCAGCTTCTCTAGTTGGCCTTGCACAGGAGCAAGGCTCTGGCACTTCTGCTAAGCTCACACACTGGGGGCATTGTATTCATTCCATGGGCGGGGCTGGGATGGGTGTACAGGACCAAGCCCCTCCTGCTTCCCTCAGGTCCTCCCATTCTTGAGGGGACCCCAAAATAGCAGGTAGAAACTACATCCCTGGGCTCCCTTCCTGACTTCTTCATCACCATGGCTCTCTGTTCCTGCCTATTTCAGTGTATATAGAGTAGTGATAACAACAATATCTTTTTTGTTATTATAATAACCACAAGTTTATGTAGTACACAACTATCAGAATAAGTCATTTAATATATTGTCGTATAGATATGTGGTTATGGCATAATTAAAAAAATAGCAGTATGTTTTTACATTTTTGGTTTTTATTGGGTACAGAGAAATTGAGAGGGGAGGGAGAGACAGATGGGAAAGAGAGAGAGAGACACCTGCAGCCCTGCTTCACCACTCCCCTGCAGGTGGGGACCAGGGGCTTGAACCTGGGTCCTTGCGCACTGCAATGTGTACACTTAACCAGGCATGCCACCACCTGGTCCCACAATGTATTTGGTTAAAGTCTTATTTATTACATATGAGAGAAGATTTTATGTGAGGAACGTGGGAGAGAGAGAGAGAGAGAGAGAGAGAGACTGGTACTTGGGGCACCAGAGGTGGAAGCAGAAAGCTCAGGCCTGCAAGACCAATCTCCGTCAGATAGGAATGAGCCATTTTCCAGCTGCTCATTCTTGGTTATTAATTATTAGCAACAGTCTAATCGAGTCAGTAGTGTTATAATGGGTGTAACTAACTCTCATTACTCTTGTGCAGGGAAAATGGGTTAACAGTATGGGAAGTGCCTCTGGTGCTTTGGCTGTGTCCATGTTTCTGACGGCAGCAGGAGATTGTTTGACTGGGTGGAGAAAATACTGCAGTCCTTCCAGAAGTGTGCTCTTCTTAGGGTAGTTTGTGCCTAGAGCTGGTCAGCGCTGCATCACAGGTTGCTAATGAGGCAGTGTGGAGGTCCTTGGGGAGTTTCCAGCCTAGACTGTGGGGCTCTTTTGCAATGTCTGTGCACATCCTATATGGTCCTCTCTGAGCAGCTCCCTACAGTGCCCCCCACCCCCCAGCCCTGCACAAGGTCAGCCCGTGGATTTCCCTTCACGTTCCAGAGGGGTGAGCAACCTCAATGGCGAGATTACAGATTAGAGAGCACATTGCTAACGCATGTGCTCCCCCTAAAGCCCCCTTCTTGCAGCAGCAGGAGACTTCTTGGCTCATCTAAATGCCTGTTCGCATAGTTGGTTCCAGTTGGTTGCTTGGACTTTGTCAAGAGTTGTCTTCTAAACAAAGTCTCAGAAGAAACAAAGCAGACACGTGAGTGCTGTAACTCATTGGTGCATTTTAATTCAAAGCAGACCTCTGAGTGGATGTATCCTTGATTCATGGAAACGGGACATTTTTGTGGTAACAGAGCTGGAAACAGACATCTGCAAGAGGCCCGTCCAGTTAAGATGACAAGGAAACTTTGAGCCTATTAAAGCGCACACAACTTGAGAGAGAGCTGGCAGTTGGTAGAACACAAACATTACAGAGCACAAGGACCCAAGTTCAAGCTCCAGGCCACCAACACGGGAGTTCATCTGCTTCACGTGTGGTGGAGTGGCGCTGTAGTGTCTCTCCTTCTCTCCCTGCCTCTCTCTTCCCCTGTACCTGTTTCTTACAGTGATCACAGAATTTTATGGAGGAGTACAAGGTGAGAGTGCTGAAAGTCAGTGAGTGCAGTGACCTGTAGGGAGTGGTAGTAAGAATCCTAGATGGAGGACCAGCAAAATAGTTCACTGGGAGTGTCCTGCCTTGCCGTGTGTACCACCCAGGTTCAAGCCAGACCTGTTGGCTATTGAAGGAAGCTTCAGTGCTATGGTTTCTTTATCACTTTTTCTCAGTCTCAATCTGGGGGGGGGGGGGGGAAGACAGATGAATTCAGAAGCCCTGATAACTTGAATCCTCCAGTAGGCACTATTAATCTCCATTTTGAGGTGGGGAGCAGAACAACAGTGAAGTTGGGGTTTCCAGACAGGAAATGCTAGGTCCCGGATAGGGGTCTGGGTTGCTGTGTGTAGATTCTGGACCCTGATCCTATGAGGGTCATCTGGTTATCAGTGAAGGGAAGCTTGTTCTACTTGGCCCAGGTTGTGCAAAGACACAAAACTTTTAGAGGGGATTCTTTGCACTAGCCCAGTCTTCTCAGGGATAAAATGGGGAAAGGAAAAAAAAAAAAGACTTGGATGCAACTAAGTATGTCCATATCTTTCAGTGTTTTAATTAAAGGTCAGTTGATTGGCATTTTTATGGGTGGAGAGGGGCTTCTTTTCAATTAGTGAGTAGAATTTAAATTGTAAAGTTGGATTTCTGAATGAGTTTTGGACTGTGAATCCCTCTGATATGCTTTGTGAGCCTGGCCTTAGTGCTTCGTGAGGGAAAACTGTTGCCTGTCCCTTTGCTATGATTTCAGGCATCTTCTTAAGCTACTTCAGTTTCTGACTGATGTCTGAGTTCATTATCACATGCTTTCAGGAAGGATGGTGAGCTCAACTGGGTAATAGGATGAAAGGCCTTTTAAAACCGCAGCTTCTGGGTCCATATAAGGTCTTATACCCTTGTTACACCAGAATCAAAGACTGCTGATGAGTGGCCAGCGAGGGGGTGATATTTCAAGGCTGTGTGAGGTGCCCACAACCTCTGCTTCGTGCTGTACCCCATCACCCACTGGCACTCATCTGCATTGCGTGCTCACATCACTGCTGATCTCGTGTGCTCTGGCTCTGTTGGAGCAGGGGGTGCAGGGGCCCATTTCCCTGGCAGCTTGTTGTTTGTAGAAGGTTCAGTTGCAGCATAAGGAAAGGAAAGCGGATTGGGACATCCCCAGAGGCTGTCATCCCATGTCCCCTGCTCCCCTCTGTAGATCTGCCGCCTGTCGGCCTCTGGCTTAGGAGCCAGCGGAGAAACAGTTTGCTGCTGGAAGTGGGGAAGAGCGCTTGTTTGCTCGGATCTTTGCCCTGGTGGAATTTTATGTATTTTGAAGTGAATGATGTTTGCTGTCTTTGCGTTGAGCACTTGATAAATACTTGTTTAAACTGAAGCAACTGGATAAACTCGGAGGTCTGTGACCATTTATTTGCCAAACCTCCAAAGAGAAAGGAACAGGAAATGGGTGCTAGCCTCTGTGTCATGATCCTGAAATTCAGTGCCTGCGTAGACTTTGCCCTCATCTCCCACCCATTCAAACAGGAGACTACTAACTGGGTTAATCCAAAAACATGTAAAGTTAGCGTAATCCATTCAGGTCTGTTGTGGATTATTTAACTTACTTTGGAACAAACGTGACCTGCTTCCATATTTACTAATGATTAACTCTCTGTGTTTACTCTGCTGAAGTTGTTCATGTGGGTATCCATTTCCCTTTTGTAGGTGTTAGTTTCCTAGAGAGTGGACTTTCCACACTGTGTCTTTCACTTCTCACTCCTCCATTAGCAAAGACTAGTGATGACTGAATGCCTCAGCCCCCTCAGCCTAGGGCCCATACCTGACCGGAATGAGCCCCATGTGACTGTCAGAGCAGCCCTCTCCCAGCTGGCCTGCGTAGTGATCATGTGATGGAAACCAGGTGGGACATCTCTGCAGTACTTGAGTGGAGCCCTATGTGTCACTCATCTGCAGGGACTCATTATTCCTGTGGAAACTGAGGCAAGGCTATAGCCTTGTAGTATTTTCAGAGACTGCTCGGAGTGACAGCCCATGCCCCACAGACTGTACATTCAGACAGCAGTTCTGAAGCCTTTGAGTTGGCAGGCACCTCTTAGTAGTCTTGGATACTGAGGACCCCAGAGACCCTTCACTTGAGTAGATTTTAATCTGTAAGGGTTTGCATTAGAATTAAAACCAAGGGGCTTGAAATACTGTGCTATACCAACAATAAGAATGCCTGTATGGAGTGGGGAAGATAGATGGTGTAATGCAAAAGATCTACATGCCTGAAGCTTTGAAGTCCCAGGTTCAATCCCTTCTCCCATCATCATAAGCCAGAACTATGTAGTGTTCTGGTAATACTTAAAAATAGCCTAAATGTATTAATATATCCATTCTTTCTCTCTCATATATATATAAAGTGGTTTGCAGTTTGAGGTAAACTTGCTAACTACAAGGCAGCTTCTGCTATGGTCTATTGTGTGCCTACTATGTAGCATCCGGTCCAGTGTTGTTTGGCCTGAAATATGAGGAGCATCTGGCTTCAGGCTGACGTGGGTGGCCGGAGGGAAGAGTATTTTAGTGGGCTCTTCACAGAGTAGGGGATATTCTTCACCATCACACCAAAAATTGACCCATAGTAGTTTCTTGAGAATCAGCTGTCATGTTGGAGCTGGGAGCAGGTACTCGTCTAGAAGTCTTTTTCCTGGGGTGACCTGCATTGTGTATTGGTCACTTGGGGAGCCTCTACCTCCCTGGGTTCTGTGGGTTCTGTGGTTCTTCCCAGGGGTTCACTACCTGAGCAGGCTCAGCTGTCAGTCATAGTTGTAACTACCCATCTCTTCTGAAGGAGGTGGTGAGTATGTGGACGCTTGAAGATCAAGGCATGGACACAAACTCTCCTTGAAACTGCGTTTTCCTGTTAAAGCTGGGGCGTTATAGTGGCAGAAGCTGGCAGCTTTTCCCGGAAGCAGCAGGCCCATTGATGCAGGTTTGAGAAAGAATCTGTGAAGCAGGAAGCCCAGCTCACAAATCATCTCCTGCCACACGGCTCTGGATGTGAAGCTATGCATCATCCCGTCTCCTCACATGGGACATTAGATGGGCGCCAGAGTCCCACCTCATAGATCAATGCTGTTGATTGCTTCGTTGAGGACTGTTTGGGATAGCTTGCCGCTCCCACCCCTACTGAGGTACCTGAGCTGGTAGTGTGGTGTCTTTTTTGGAAGTAGGCAGTTTAAAGTGTGTCTGTAGTATTTATTTGTTTGTGGTATTGGGACTTGGACCCAGGGCTGATATTAGTGCCATGTCAGCACAAAGGGGCAAATGATGTCTTGGCACCACAGTAAAAACAGTGCTGATGTGGAGACAACAGGATTATGTTCTTACATGATGGGAACCCGGAGACACAGGTCTGCAGGTCCCATGTATCGCCGACCTTTGCAACACAATCATTAAAGGGTCAGGGGTTTGGGGAACCCCCACCCACCCACCTTGGCAACTATTCATTGAGAACTCCTAAATTTCATTCCATGGAATTACCTTTGTATATAATCTTTAGTCCCAGTATGTGCTAGAGAGATTCTTCACAATCACTAGCTTATCATGATTTATAGACATGCTCAACTGCCCAAGAACACAGTCTCTTTTGGAGTCTGGAATTGTGCTGAGCTCCAGTTTGATTCTTAGAGTCTCTAGGTGGCCCGTTTCTTGGAACCACTGTGTTGGGAGACAGATGGACTAGGATGGGAAGAGCATAGAGGGTTTCCTATTCTGGGCAGAAGGAAAGGGGACATTATGGGTGGTAGCTTTGAGTTGGGTCAGGTTTGTTGACTAAGGTACTAGTTGCTTCCTTCCATGTGTCTTATTTGAAAGTAGGCAGTTTAAAGTGTGTCTTTAGTATTTATTTGTGTGTGATATTGGGGCTGGGACCCGGGGCCTCATACGTGTGCAGATTGCGAGCCCTCTGCTGAACTGCTTCCCTGGCTCCAGCGAGGGGTCTTCAGTTTGTTGGTAGTATTTACACCTACTGTGGCATGGTGGTGCTTAGAAAATTTGTCTTTGATTTTTGCTATGCAATGAAGATTCCCCTCCCCCCTACATCTCTTAAGTTCACCTGGAATTGCTGTGTTTACCTAGGAGAGGTTGGTGGCCTATAATTGTACTCCCCATCCTCCTCCCCCCAAGTTCCCAGCCAGTATCCAGAGTGAACCTAAAACATTTTTGTGGCTCATGGTAAAAGGACACCTTCCACAGCAACACCTGGCAAGCTTGTTCCTTCCTTCCAAGGTATTTAAGAATAGTTAGCCTCTCTCCTCCCAAAGAAACTGTCTGCTTCCCCCACCCCCTGACCTCAGAGCCCTCTGAAAGATTTGGGGTGTGTGTTTGCGTGGTCCTATCACTATAGGGTGGTTTATATGTGCTGCTTGCTGATAACTCCTGACCTGCTCTAGAAAGGTGTGACCCACATAGAGAAAAGTATTCTAGTTGATTCTTAACTGGTCGCAGTAGTTTAAAATTATTGGTAAAATGTCAGACAGACAGAAGATTTTTATATAAAATTTCTTTTTAAATTTTTTATTATTTTTATTTATTTATTGGATAGAGACAACAAGAAATTGAGAAAGAAAGGAATGATAGATAGGGTGAGAGACAGACACCTACAACATTGCTCCACCACTTGCAAAGCTTTCCCCCTGCAGGTGGGGCCTGGGAACTCAACCTGGGTCCTTGTGCATTGTAATATGTGCGCTCAACCAACATCTGGCCCCACACACAAGATTTTCATGCCTGAGGCGCAATCTCCAGCACCACCATAAACTATAGCTGCGCTCACGCTCTCTCTCTCTCTCTGTTCTCTGTATCTGTCATTAAAAAAAACTGTGTATATGTATGTATGTATGTATGTATGTATATATATATATGTGTGTGTGCAGGTCTGCATGGAATAAAATAAAAAGATAAAGGAAAAGTGGTTGCTGAGAGCAGTAAATTTGTAGTGCCAGCGCCACTCTCAGCAACCACTTTTCATAGATCTGTGCATATATATATGTATATGCATATGTATATATTTTTTACAAAGAGTTGTTTGTACTAACTTTGTTGTTGTCTTGTCACAACCCTTGCTCGGGACAAGGGAAAAAAACCTCTTGGACTGGGTATAGTGACATAACTCCCTCCCTTGAACCCCGTCTGCTCCTGATCTCTGGTCTCTGCAGTATCTGACCCTGTGCCTCCCTCTCTCCTTTCTTTTCTTCATTGCATATGTGGAACATTTGCTCTGTGCTGTGCAGGTCCCATCCCAGATACAGAAGAGTTCAGAACAGCTCATTGCTGCTCTCAGAGAACTTAGACTCACATGGTGGGGGCAGGGGCCGGAGGGGGGATGGGCAGGCAGTCTGCGTAAATCACATGTGATTTGGCACAAAGAAGGCCTCTTTGCATGGCAGATTCTGGAGGCGAGTATGTAGAGGAGAAGGGACTTCGCAGTGGGGACTAGCGCACTGCCAGTGGCAGGACCCAGGTCCGAGGTGGAGGACTTGGGGGGCAGGGTGCGCAAGGGCGCCGTGTTTGCTCTTGTGGTCACTCTGGCCTTGGTGCACCGTCTCAAAGGTTGCTGACTATTTATAGAACACATGGTAATCTCTGAGCGCCAAGCTCCCCCCACCCCCAGCTGACCTGCTGACTGCATTGCCGTGGGGTTCTCCACGACCTCTCTAGGGACATAAGAAGAGCAGAGCTAGGAAAAGATACTGACCGTATATGTAGGTATGTGTGTAAAATACATGTACTTTTGAGACTTACACACACACACACACACACATATATATATGGAAAATGGTAATTTTTTTTTAAAACACTAAAACAACACTTAGTTCTGGTTTATGATGGTATGGGGGATTGAATTTGGGACTTCGGAGCCTAAGGCACAAGAGTCTGTTTGCATAATCATTACGCTGTCTTCCCCCAACCAGATTAAATTTACCATTTGTAAATCGTACTACTCAGTGGCATTGAGTATGACCATAGGCTCTGTAGCCAACAGTTCTTCCCAGCTCCAGGACGTTGTCACCCTAGGCAGAAGCTCTGTCCTTAACTAGCTGTCAGGAGAGCTGCCTTCCTGCTCCCTGGCTGCCACGACAACTTGCCTTTTCTGGGTATTTCACACATGTGGAGTCACGCAGCATGTAGACTTCTGCAGTTTGCCGCTGCTGCTGCTGCTCCTTACTTACTGACGAGAGAGGGGGTGGGAGTAGAGAAGTCCAGAGCATCACTCTAGCACACAGGATGCTGCAACTCTGACCTCATGTTTGAAAATCCAGTTTTTTCTCCAATGACTTGGAGAATGAATGTCTCAGTTCTTTGCTTGTGTGGGAAGGGAGGTGACAGGTGGATGTCCTTCCATCCATTGTGTCTCCACCCCTCCTCGTTATTTGTTTAATATGATCAAACTTGGAACCTCACAGTGCAAGACCTGCATTCCACCTGCTGAATCACCTCCTTGACCTACTTTCTGTGGACCAATGTTGCTTGTCTGGAATGATAACTGTTCTTCAGTGTTATGCTCTGTGTATGTAATTATGGGGAATATTCTGAGTTTTTAGTAAATCTGAGTTTTTAATTTTTTTTTTCCTACTGGGCATGACTGCTTTTTCACAACACAAGGTAGTCTGCACGATTTGCTAAAATAAGGTAGTTGAGTTGAGTATATTTCAGAACCTGAAGGCTTGGGTTGTCAAGCAGACTGGGGGGAAAGTTATTGTTGATACTTTGCTTCACTTTGCAGGACTTAACTGTCAGGTGTCTTTACTCAGGTCTCACTCCAGCCTGGTGACTTCCTCTGTAGCATAGCTGCTGGGCTTCCTATTCTTACTCAGCTCTTTGTCGGCCTCAGAAGCTCTGCACAGGCACACAGCGCTTTGTTGGGCATTTCCTTTCGTTCAGCTTCATCAGTTGAGTTTGGCCCTGTCTTCCCTGTTCAAGTCTACAGTTGAGAGGAGTCTTCCAGGAGCAGAAGCTAAGCCTGCAGTAGCTGAGGGGCTACCCAGTAAATGGCTCCCACTGTCGCAGCTTACTTGTGCCATCACCTCAGAATGCTTTTTACCCGTTGGTGTTTGAGTCAGTACCGGTACAGGCCAGCGTATGTTTCTGCTCATGTAATTTATCTGTCTCTGTATATTTATTTATTTGCTTGGTTTTGTTTGTCATGTTTTGTTGTTGTGGCTTCATGCCTGAATATTTATTATTTATTTGTTTGTTTTTCTTGCCACCAGGGTTATTGCTGGGGCTCTGTGCCGGCACTATGAATCCACTGCTCCTGGTAGACAGTTTTCTTCCTTCCTCCATTTATTTATTTATTTATTTATTTCCCCTCCCCTCCCCCCCCTTTCTGTTTTTGACAGGACAGAGAGAAACTGAGAGGGGGTGAGGATCAGAGAAGGAGCAAGACAGACACCCGCAGACCTGCTTCACCACTCTTGTGAAGTGTACCCTGTAGGTGGGAAGCTGAGACTTGAACCTGGGTCCTTTAGCTTAACTGGGTATGCCACCACCTGGCCCCTTTTTCTTTCCTTTTCTTTCCTTTTCCTTTTTCTTTTTATTAGTAATTTAATTGTGGCTTACAAGACTATAAGATAACAGGGGTATAGTTTCACAGTGCGCTCACCATCAAAGTTCTGTCTCTCGCCTCTCAGTGATAACCACCAGGGTTCTCACAAAGCTTCAGATAATTCAAGTTTTTATTTTTCACGTTCATGTGTTTCAATTTTCTATATTCCACATATAAGCAAATGTGTGTCTTTCACCTCCTTACTTCATTAAGTATAATTACCTCCAGTTTCATGGTTTTTAAATTATTCATTTTATATATTTTTTTATTTTCTCCTAATGAATGGGAGGGACAAAGAGACAGAGCACTGCTCAATTCTGGCTTATGATGGTACTAGGAATTGAACCCAGGACCTCAGAACCTCAGGCATAAAAGTCTTTTGCATAACAATTATTCTGTCTTCCCAACCCTTCCACTCCTTTTTTTTTTTTTTTTTTTTAAGATAGAGTCTGAGAGACACCACAGCATCACCTCACCACTCGTGAGGTTTCCTCTGTGTGGTGACCAAGGCCTAGAGCCTGGTGTATGATGAAGTGTCTCTTCTGCCAGGCCGGCTGTCTTCAGCCCTCACTCCTGTAATTTAAAGTACTTGAGAGTTATTCCAGTCAGATGTGAACCATTGCCAGAGTGTAGGTGTAACCTACCTAACTCCCCTAGTGGGCTGCTCTCCTGGGGTTCCCTAATGCTTTAGAAACCATTATTTTCTGTTATATAATTTACCTCCTGCTACTTCAATCTCTGAGGGGATGTTTGAACAAAGACTCTTGCTTGTTTTTGCAACATTGGGTATGATTTCACTGATCCCGAGCCAGCAGGCCAACATCTCTTCCTCACCCCCTTCATTCTTTTAATTGTGTGTATCTGTATGTAGAGACAGACAGACACACAGAGAGGAACCACAGCACTGCTCCACCATCCACGGAACTTCCCTTGGTGCCATGTTGCTCCCATGTGGCCCCTGCACTTTATCCCAGGACCCTGAAAAGAGTGAGGTGCATGTCCACCCTACCAGGCAAGCTATCTCCCAGCCCACACATCTGCTCTTAACTTGAGCCAAGAGCATGGACCACATTTCTGTCTAATTTAAATTGTGAGCTTTTCTCTTTTGTAGAAGGAATTGATGAATGAAGCCAAACAGTCCTGGGGATTTTATCTGCTTGGTTTTCAACAAAATTACTCTTAGTTAATTATTCCAACATGAAAAAGTTGTACCTCTACAGGATGCCAGCATTTAGAAATGACATTTCAAATGTCTGGTTGTATAAATTGGGGGGAGTTTTCTGATTTCTGTTATTTGGTAAATTTGCTTCTAAGTATCCCCACAGGGAGTTAGCTGTGTTGATTCGGAGTGAGGGAATCACAGTCAAATTAGCCCTGTGTTGAATTGGATTGAGCCATAGGCATTAGCTGCAAGAGGCTTGCTGAAGCATGTAGAGAAATTCTACTGTTTAGGACAGAGCTGAAGCTTATTCTATTTAGCCTCTGCAGATGGCTTTCTTTATACAGGGAACAGTGTTTGTTAGCTTGGCAGTAGTGCTGTGATAGTTATCTTGCTAAATTAAAGTGAAAACAGCATTTCTCTCACGAAGACTTGAGTTCAGGCTCCTGGTCCCCACCTGCAGGAGGGAGGGAAGCTTCATGGGTGGTAGAACAGTGCTACAGGCATCTTTCCTGTTTCTCTCCCTTTCTCTCTCTGTCTCTCATCCTCTATCAAAAAGAAAGAAAAGGGAAAGAATGGCCACTGGGAAGTCACGCATGCACTGAAAAGCAAAGCAAAATAAACAAAGTGAACAAAAGACTGGCTGGACTTTGCAGAGCAGGGTTCTGAATTTGACCCTGGCATCACGTGTGCCAGAGAGATGCTCTAGTTCTTTCATGTTGGAAAGTAAATCTTTAAAAATACAGGAGAATATTTTAATAGCAAAATCATGAGTTGAACTGCTTGATTCCCAAATGCTCTGTCATGGACGTGAGGGGCTGTCTTTCGGTTTGCGGTGCCCATGCCCCACAGGCTTGGCCCAGTGGATGCTGAGACCGCATGTTTTGATGTGTGATTAAAAAAAAAAAAAGTTTATCATTGAAAAATGTATCGTAAGTAGAGATTAAAGTGTTCCCTTTAACTGTTTAAAGAAAATAAGCTCTTCTGTGTATTCAGTGCAGGAAACAGAGACCACGGAGGGGTGTGTCTGTCAGAGGTTCCTAACACAGACCTGAAACACTGCTCGCCCTTGCAAGAATCAGAACCCTGCAGAGTTTTGCTTTTCTTTGTTTGCATAACCTGTTTTTTGTTTGTTTTGTTTTGTTTTTTGCAAGGGGTGGGGAAGGTTTTGGTAGATGCTGATGGGACTTAGCCCATCACAGGTCAGGGAGAGGGGTTGTGGGGGGGTGGGTGGGAGTGGGGTCTATGTATGTCTTGAGCTACCCCAATTTACTTCCTGCTCACTGCACCCCATGCTGTGAAGTAAGCAGTCAGACCTGGCAGACGGCCTGCAGATCCAACTTGCGTGGGACCACGCGAGAGGAAGCTGGCATGTACCTGTACTCACCCACCACCATACTCTGATGTGTTCTGGGGCTGGTGTGTGCAAACACCTGGTCTGCTGCCCTCTTCTGTTATCTGGTGCGGGGAGATCATAATGCACAAGCTGCCAGGCAGCAGGTGGTGTGTGTGTGTGTGTGTGTGTGAGAGGGGGGGGGAGGGGGAGAGAGAGAGGGAGAGAGAGAGAGAGAGAGAGATGCTTGTTTTAGCAAGGTGCGACAAAGGCCTGAAGGGATGAGCAGGTCTGAGGGATGGGCGAGAAGAGGGTTTTAGGCAGAGAGAGTGCCAGTGCAAAGGCCTGGAGATGAGTGGAGGAGGACCAGGCACTGGGGGAGGGTTCTGAGCAGAACGACTGCCTGCCTGATTTCCAGGCCTGGCTGTGTGATGGCCTGAACCGATTGCAGATTGCACTCCCCCTGGAGAGCGTGTCTGAGCTCAGAGTACACGTGGGCATTAAAGTCGGAGGCATAGGACTTAGTCAGGGTCTGGTTGAGAGGATTGAGACTGATACCCTCTTCGTGTCCATGACTGAATGACACCCGGGATGCTGGTGACCCTGTCAAGTGAGGTCAAGGGAGTCAGAGGCCTGATTTGAGGATCAGGCAGAGAGTGTGGAAGGCGAGGTCCTGGAGTCAGGAGTGTAGATGACTCAGCAGATGTGCGTGTGGGGGGCTTACTGTGCTTTGGGACAGACTGGAGCCCAAGGTGTCCAGTTTAGTTGAGGAAAGGACACCAGAGGCTCTGGGATGGACCATGGGGGCAGAGCTGGTATGAAAATTGAAACACGGGGGGTCGGGTGGTAGCGCAGCGGGTTAAGCGCACGTGACACAAAGCCCAAAGGCCGGTGTAAGGACCCAGGTTCGAGCCTCTGGCTCCACACCTGCAGGGGAGTCGCTTCACAGGCGGTGAAGCAGGTCTGCAGGTGTCTAGCTTTCTCTCTGTCTCCCTCCTCTCTCGATTTCAAAAAGAAAAGAAAATTGGAACACTACAGAAGGGACGGAGGAGGAAACTGATGGTCAGGGGCTAGGGCTGGGCTCGGTGTGGCCATGAAGCTTTGCATGGCGGGAGCCGTGGTCTGACTGGAGTTAGGAGATGAGTGGACATAGCCAGTCATGCAGCTTTGGAGGTGGAAAGGTCCAAAGATGAGTTGTTTCTGGAGTGTGACCTTGGCTTATGACATCAAGAACCTCTTGATTGTGTCTTCATTCTTCAGGGGCAGTTTCTCTGAGTACACATTCATTTTCTCTTCTCTCTCTCTCTCTCTCTCTCGCATTGTTTCCCTTGCAGTTGGCTGCCTGTCTAGTTGGGGTGGTCTTATCTGTTCATTCATACGAGAGAGAGGAGGAGTGAATGGTGTGTGTGTGTGTGTGTGTGTGTGTGTGTGTAAGGGGGACAAGAAACCACAGCATCACTCTGGCATGTAATGCAGAAAATTAAACTTGAGGCTTCAGGCTTGAGAGTTCTGTGCTTTATTCACTTCACTATCTCCCAGGCCACACTTGTTCAATGGCTGGTCTCTGCTTTCCTCCAGTTTCTTGTAAGACCCCTAATGTGTCATCTTTTCCTGTTTTATGTGTGCACAGTTGCAGCATGTCTGAGGTGTTGAGTAATGAGAGAGAGAGAGAGAGAGAGAGATTATGGCAGAGGAAGGAGGAGGAGTTGCTGGTGGTGTCCCCAGTTTGACGCTGTTGCTAGCGAGTGGGGGTGGGGTGGGGAGGGCTCTGTCTCAGAACACGGTGGGGGGTGGGGGGTGGCGATGACTGTGGGAGTTCATTGCTGCTGCTGCTCCCTCTGCAATCAGGAGCTTTCAGGATCTGTAGCCTAATGGAGGCTCACTTGGGACCAATCTGCAGGATGGTATCTCCTCACACTTGGGGTGCAGGTTCAGACCAGCATTGCATCAGTCCTGGGGCCCTGGGGAGCCCACACTCTCTGAGCAGACCAAGCTCTAGTTTTCTTTCTGCCAGTGGAGGAGCTCCTTCCTCTGAGCCCTGCAGCACACCAGAAGGGCTGCATCATGCAGGGCGCAGCTGCCTTGCAGCAGGAGGCACACACTACCTGATGGGCCAGCTTCTTGTTTCTTCATTTTTTTCCCCCTCCAGGCTTATTTGTCGGGCTCGGTGCCTGCACCGTGAATCCACTGCTCCTGGAGGCCATTTTTCCTTTTTTTTTTCTTTTTTATGTAAGAAAAGATTAATTAACAAAACCATAGGGTAGGAGGGGTACAACTCCACACAATTCCCACCACCCAATCTCCATATCCCACCCCCTCCCCAGTAGCTTTCCCATTCTCTAGCCCTCTGGGAGCATGGACCCAGGGTCACTGTGGGTTGCAGAAGGTAGAAGGTCTGGCTTCTGTAATTGCTTCCCCGCTGAACATGGGCGTTGACTGCTCGGTCCATACTCCCAGTCTGCCTCTCTCTTTCCCTAGTAGGGTGGGTCTCTGGGGAAGCTGAGCTCCAGGACACATTGGTGGGGTCTTCAGTACAGGGAAGCCTGGCCGGCATCCTGATGACATCTGGAACCTGGTGACTGGAAAGAGAGTTAACATACAAAGCCAAACAAATTGTTGAGCAATCATGGACCCTTGGAATAGTGGAGAGGAAGTGTTAGGGGGGTACTCACTGAAAACTCTAGTGTACTGCTGCTTTCAGGTATATATTTACGGTCGACAGTAAAATACAATAGTTTGTACATTCGTGATATTTCCCAGTTTTCCTCAGAACAATTCAGCCCCCGCCAGGCCCTCCTTTACCATCATGTTCTAGGACCTGAGCCCTCCCCCACCCCTGAGCTGTGTACTTTGGCACAATACACTGACAGTCAAGCTGATTTGATACCTGTCCCTCATTTGTACCTTTATGAGTTTTGTTGTTTACAAACTGCATTTTCTAAATTTAACTTTTCTAACAGATGGCTGCTCACCTATAGTGGAAAGAACAGCGTGGCTTTTTGGAAGCTTGTTTTCACTGAGCTGGTATTTCCTCCGTAGCCTGTGGGTTTCATTGTCATCTTCTCTGGGTGGTTTTGTCAGATGGCAGTCTTGTGCCTGCGTTTCCCGCCCTGTAGCTTGTATCTTCTTTTGTTACTGCATTTGCTGAACTCTGTCAAAGTGGTGATTTCAAGCACCATTTGGTTCTGACCTCAAAAGAAATCCCACTAATACTTCTATAAAAGGAGTGATGCTTCCAGTTTTTTAGTAAATAACTTTTGTCACATCCAAGAAGTCTTTCCTGTCCTGAGTTAGAGGCTTCTGTCAGTCTGGCATGCTTTCATTTTCTAAAACATGAGAAAGGGTCTCTGTTTCCAGACAAGTAAAAAGATGTTAAACAATGATGGTATGTCTGTGAACATGTCACCTAGTGCAGGGCTTTCAACGCTCTGGGCGGGGGCTGGCATGCCTGTTTGATTTGCTAACATTCTAAGTGAAGCACTGCCTGGACCTTGCACACTACCTTGTGTGAATACAAAGCCTAGACCTGTGAGTCCAGGGCTCTGCAGCTCTGGGTCCGCAGGGCAGTCTCCCTGCCATCCTGTGGCCAACGGGCTCACAGTCCTTGTGCTGGTCAGCTGTCTTTGGGGTCTTCATTGTCACTAAAAATGGCGAGCCGTCAGAATCCAATGCACTTGCTCTCAAATCCCAGCACATCTGCTGTCTTAACTGTGACTGACCCTCATGACTCACCTCAAGGCATCTCATCTTATAAAGTGGACTGCGTTATAGACCGTGTCGTAGAAGTCTTTGTAGTAAGAAAAAGAATTGGCTGCACCCACTACATAGCGAGCAGGTGTTGGAGTCTGACTTGCCCATGGGACTAGAGAGTAAAATTTCCGATGCCCCCCTACAGGTCAGTTCAGCAGTGTTTTCTGAGCACTGGAATTTACTGGTTGTCATTCACACAGTGGGGCAGAACCTGATCAGCCCCAGGTCTGGAAGGAGGTTGGGGGTTCCCACCGTAAGCATGAGACATGTAAACACTGCAGCACATGTCCTCTTGTTGGATGCTGTGTATATATTAGCAGGGTGGTAGTCAGGTGCCTTGCAGTGAACACCTGGAGTCACGTCTCTACTGGGGGCTGGGAGACCTAACACCTGGCTGCCCAGTGAAATAGTGGATGTTGCCAGGGGAGGAGGAGATGTGGATGGATAGTTTTGCTGCCTAGCTGGTAAAAATGGGCAGAAGGCTGAGATTTTCTTTAGTAGCCCTGTGGGACAGAACCAAGGGTTTGAACCTGTGTGATTCTACTGCTTTTGGCAGACTTTTTCTTTACGAAAGAGCTGGAAAGGAGGAGAGAGAGGCGGAGACACTGTGACACCTGTTATTCATGGTTACCCCAGGTCCTTGCACACGGCACACTATGTGCTCAACCAGGAGAGTTATCTCCTGGCCCAGTTTTTTATGCTTAATGTCAAGTTTTCTTCCTAGCTGCTTTTCTCTTAAAAGGCACCAGACCTCACAAACGTACTGATGCATCAGGGTTAGTTAGAGATACTGGAATGCCTATCTCTTCCCAGTACATCAGTGAAGTTAAAGTTTGATGTTCTGGGGCCGGGTAGCGGTACACCTGGGTAAGCATTACAGTGCACAAGGACCCAGGTTCAAGTCCCCAGTCCCCATCTGCAGGGAGAAAGTTTCACAAGCGGTAAAGCAGTGCAAAGTTCTTTAAAAAAAAGTTTGAAGTTCCTGTGTGAAAGCCCTTCAGTGGCATTGGCTGTACCTTCAGTGCCCGAAGGGTGACCAGAGGGCAGTGGTAAACTCCCCACACAGCCATGCGCCTTGGAAGTTCATTTTCTGTCACACTCTGTCATACCTGTGTATATGCAGATCCAACACAAAGGCATCTGTGCAGATATACCTCATTCTTGGCGTGTGAAGTGTGCAGTCGGGCCTCTTGTCTTTGTTTCTAGTGAAGAGTGGACTGCTGGTCTGCAGGTTGGCTGTCTGCAGCTTGACAGCCCACTCTGGCCAGGTGGGCTTCTCTTGTAGACACCACCACCGCATGTGGCTTCGCACTCATAGCTCATGTCTTTCGGAAGGAGCATGTGGAAATCAGGTGGTTCCCTCAGCACTGCAGGAGTGGTGAGGCAGGGCCCAGCAAGGTGTTGCTGGCTGCCGGGTATGTGTAGTGGGCAGGAGAGACTTAGTATTTCTCCTTTGAGCAGATTCCAGTATGGGTCTCCTTTATCTGGGGGTGAAAGTCCCAATTTGTGACTACGTTCACTTTTTTTTTTTTTTTTAAATATCTTTATTAGATAGGGACAGCCAGAATTTGAGAGGGGCAGGGTGGGATAGAGTGGAAGAGAGACAGAGAGACACCTGCAGCCCTGCTTCACCACTCGTGAAGTTTTCCCCCTGCAAGTGGGGACCGGGGACTCAAACCTGCATCCTTGGGCATTGTAACATGTGCACTCAACCAGGTGCGCCACCACCCAGTCCCCCACTTTTCTTTTTTAAGTTAAAAGTTTGTGGGGCCAGGTGGCACAAGTGCTTAAGCACACACATTACAGGGTGCAAGGAACCGGGTTCAAAGCCGGGCCCTCACCTGCAGGGAGAAAGCTTCACGAGCAGTGAAATGGTGCTGCAGGTGTCTCTCTGTCTCTCTGTCTTTGTCCTTCCCTCTCTGTGCAATAAATAAGTACATTTTTAAAATGTTTGTTTTAGATTTTTTAAAAATGTGTTTTATTTTATTGCCTATGAGAGGATTTCCATGAGAAAGAGGAGGGAGAGGAGCGACAAATCAGAGCACCACGTGGAGTGCCAGGGCCTGAACCAGGAACCTCGGGCATGGAAGTCTGGTGTTCTTACCATTTGAGCTGTTTCCCCGGCCACATGGCCATGCTTATTGTAAATGACTTTGTGGCATAACATCTATCAACCTATAAATCATTTAATTTTATTCATTTGTTAATGAGCAAGATAAGAGAGGAGAGACACCCAGATAGTAAAGAGGAACACCAGAACACTGCTGATTCATGTGCTGTGCTGCGGGTCAAATCCGGGGCCTCACACATGCAGGCCACGTCTTTGGATGCCAGATTATGACTTTATTTTTTATTTGGTGGTGGGGAATGAACTCAGGGCCTTGTACAGGCATGTACAGTCCCACTGAGTGCTCTCCAAGACTTTCTATCTTGTTTTTTTAAATTTTTTAAAAAATTTATTCCCTTTGTTGCCGTTGTTTTATTGTTGTAGTTATTATTATTATAGCTCTCGTTGTTGGATAAGACAGAGGGAAATGGAGAGAGGAGGGGAAGACAGAGAGGGGGAGAGAAAGAGACACCTGCAGACCTGCTTCACCACCTGTGAAGTGACTCCCCCTGTAGCTGAGGAGTCGGGGGCTCGAACCGGGATCCTCACACCAGTCCTTGTGCTTCATGCCACATGCGCTTAACCCTCTGTGCTATCGCCCGACTCCCTGTATTCCTTATTTTATATTTCACTTTATTGCCACCAGTTAGGTTGTTAGGCGCCTGCAGAATGAATGTACTCTCCCAGCAAGCAGCCTTTTGTTGTTGTTGTTGTTAGTTTGTTTTAATAGAGAAATTGAGAGGAGGGACCTTGGACCTGGCTCCTTGAGCATGGTGATATGTGCACTCTCCTGGATGCACCACCACCCAGCCCCTTATTCTTGAATTTTGAGAGAGCCAGAGAGGGAAAGACAGTATCACTTGGGGCTGGGTGGCGACGCAGCTGGTTGCGCCATTACAGTGTGCCAGGCTCAAGTGGTGAAGCAGAGCTGCAGATGCCTCTCTCCCTCTGTCTGCCCCACCCATCTCAATTTCTGGCTGTCTCAATTTCTATCCAGTAAATAAAATAAAGGAGAGAGAGAGAGAGGGAGAGGGAGAGAGAGAGAGAGGGGATTGCTTTACCATGTATGGAGCTCCCTGGTGCAGTCCACAGTGCTCCTGTGTGACAGTGGGCCTTGAACCCCAGACCGAGCTACCTCCTGGCCCTCACATTGTGGCGTTAATCTTGTATTTTAAATGCCCCTTGCCAGCAGTTGTACAGGAGAGCATGTTGTGTCTCAAGGAAGGACACGCTGGGCCTATGCTTTGCCCCGTGTCCCTGGGACAGAACTTTAGGGCTGTGGTGGGGACAGTGACCAGGCTGCCACTTGGCCCCAGGTGTGTCGGTAGACCTCAGCAAGTGGGAGCTCTTGCGACGCTCTCCAGTGCCAACCTGGGGAGTCTGGATTAATAGACAATGTTAGTTCAGGGCTTTTTTTTTTTTTTTTTGCTGCCTCTGGGGTTACTACTAGGGCTTGGTGCTAGCACTGTGAATTCACTGCTCCAGGCAATCCCCCCTCCCATTTTATTGGACAGGACAGAGAAGTTGGGAGGGGAGACCGAGAGAGTGAAACAAATCTGCTTCATTATCCTTAATTGACTCTCTTGCCAACAGGGCTTTGTGCCTGTGTGATTCTGCAGCTTCTAATTTCTGCAGATGGGGAGTGGGGGCTTGAACCTGGATCCTTGTGTGGGTCCTTGCTCTTTGTACTATGTGGCCGGCCCCCACTCAGGCGTCTTTTTTTTTTTTTTTTCACTTGATTAATTGACTGTCTTGCCAACAGGGCTTTGTGCCTGTGTGATTCTGCGGCTTCTAATTTCAGATAGTGGCAAAGGGCTTGCCCTCCCCCCCCCCCCCCCCCGCCATGAAGTTTCCCTTGATGCAGATGCTTCCAAGTGGTGCTGGGGGTTCGAACTTGGGTCCTTATGTGTAGTAAAGTGTGTGCTCTACCAAATGATCTATCTCCCAGTCCCTGTTTGTTTGACATAAACAGTTACTTCAAAGGTTTTGGGACATGTCTGTCTGGAGACAGAGCCCATGCAGGGTCTGGTCTGTGTTTGAATCTGATCTTTCTTGTTGGGTGCCTGCTTCTCTAAGTGCCCCATCTGTACACCAGGAATCACGTTTACCTTGTCAGGGTGAGGACCCAGCGAGATGGTAGTCATGAGAGAAGACATCACACATTTCCTGTGGCTATTGAGTGATGTCCTGGGCACTAAGATGAATTGATTGATTTCTGAAAAAAGAGTATTAGGTTGAGTTGTGTGTCGTCGCCCCCCCTCCTCCCTCCCCCCCCCCCCATTTCCTAACTGCTCGGGAGGGGTGGAAAGGTGGAATGGTGGGCCAGTATTGTATGCTTGGATAGTAGACAGGAAGACTTCATAAGTGTGACAGAAATCCTGTGAACTTTTTTTTACCAGGGAGTTTCAAGGATTCCATAGGTGGTGTGGGCAGAGGACTCAGTTGGAATCTGTTTTGGTGTCAGGTGGTGGTTGGGAACAGGACTCTTGCACTGCAGTCAGCTGTCTGGAGCCAGGCCGATGCTGTGATTCCTTGTCTGCAGAGTGAAGGCAGCAGGTCCAAGTGGGAAGATGTGGACCTAGGAAGGGGGGCCTGAAGGAGATGTTGTAATGTTAGCAGAGACTCTGCAGACAGCTCTCCAACACAGTAGTAATCTTGATTGAGGCCTTGTGGTTTTGCCCTGAAAGCCTGGCATTCACTTAGAAATCAGTAAAGTCTGACAATATGGCACTAAGATGTCCCGTTGCTGTTGCTGTTGCTGCTGCAGCAGCCAGGACTTCACTGCTCCAGACTGACTTTTCAGGGAGAGGGAGCGAGAAAGCCACTAGAGCACAGCGTCTGTGTCACACATATGACAGAGCAGGTCTCCTCCCAGGTGAGTTGTCTTACCAACCTGACGCTCAGATGTTCACTTATTTATCCATTCATTAGATGAAGTGGGGAATCTCTAGCCCACAGACTGTATACAGCCCACAAAATCATTTAGTCTAACTATGCCAAGGCAAATGCAGGCAGAACTGGAAATCCAGTAAACCTAGAAACTTCTTTCATAGCAATATTAAGTGCTAGTTTTTAAGTGATAATTTTTAATGGCCCGTGAATGATGCTACAAAGATCCAGATGGCCCTTTAGAGAAAAAAAGTCCTCTACCCCTGTCTTACACAACTATACAAAACCAGACATAGTTCTTGTCCTAGTAATGCTTCTCCTGTGGAGAGGCAGCTCGTCCTCAGAGAATCACAAAACAAACAGCATCAAAACCGTTAAGTGCCACGTGTGTGGAGAGGCCCTTCCACACCGTCCGTACAGGATTGCGCTCGTGTCTTCAGGGAACATTTGTCAAGTGCTCATGTCATACGGCTGACTCCTGACACACACACGGCTGCATCTGAGGCATCCACACGGGCATCTCCTTAATTCTGCCTGCTGTTTGCTGGCTTTCTTTCTTTTCCACTCTTCCTCTCTCCTCCCTTCCTACTTTTTTCATTATTTCTTCATTATGCTTTCTTATTCTTTTTTTTTTTTTTTTTTTTTAGGCTCTTGTTCAGGCTGTGAATCAATCTCATAAAAGCTATATTGTAGAAGTATCTTATTCTTTTTTTAAGTTGTATTTATAAAATGGAAATATTGACAAGACCATAGGATAGGAGGGGTACAGTTCCACACAATTGCTACCACCAGAGTTCTGTATCCCATTCTTTCCCTGGAAAGTTTTCCTATTCTTTTATTTATTTATTTATTTATTTATTTATTTATTTATTTATTTATGTATTTTTCCCTTTTGTTGCCATTGTTATCGTTGTTGTTATTACTGTTGTTAATTGCTATCATTGTTGTTGGGTAGGACAGAGAGACATGGAGAGAGGAGGGGAAGAAGAGAGGGGGAGAGAAAGATAGACACCTGCAGACCTGTTTCACCTAGTTCCTTGTGAAGCAACTCCCCTGCAGGTGGGGAGCTGGGGGCTTGAACTGGGATCCTTATGCTGGTCCTTGCGCTTTGCACCACGAGCACTTAACCCACTGCACCACTGCCCCAGCTCCCAAGTTTTCCTATTCTTTATCCCTCTGGGAGTATGGACCCAAGATCATCATGGGGTGCAAAAGGTGGGAGGTCTGTCTTCTGTAATTTCTTCTCTGCTGGACATGGGCATTGGCAGGTTGATCCATAATCCCAGCCTGTCTCTCTCTTTCCCTAGTGGAGCAGGGCTCTGGGGTGGTGGGCTTCCAGGACACATTGGTGGGGTCGTCTGCCCAGAGAAGGCAAGTTGGCATCATGGTAGCATCTGGAACCTGGTGGCTGAAAAAGAGTTAAGATTTAAAACTGAAAAAATGTTGACTAATCATGAACCTAAAGACAAGAATATTGCAGATGAAGATTTGGGGTCTCCGTTTTGGATAGAGCTAGTAGGTCTATTTTAGGTATATTCCGGGGTGGGGGGCATGACCCTACTAGTTTTTGCCCGAGCCTGACATTTAACATGCAGGTGACCTAAGTTATTGTTTGGGGAGATGGTGTCATAGTTGGAAAAAGGTTAGAAAGCTGGTTCAGGGAAGAGAGTAGCTCCCAAATATGGCAAAAGTATATAAATTTTGTTAACTGTTAAACCCCATCCATTTGACCTGGGGCCCATAGTCAGCACTAGAGCTTATGTAACCTCTGCATCCCTGTTGGTCTGAGCTGGCATTCTGTGGTCACGGCTAGGAACATTCGATGCTGCACTAATTTCAGGACCCATCTTTCAGGTGATAGGTAGAGTATGTTGTCCAACCTCCCTTCAGAGAATGGAACATTCCCTACAGTTGTTGATCCACATTGAGGGCAAGGTCCTGTATTCATTATTTCTAATGAATGAGGACAACAGATCAGGGGGATGTTTGACTTGTAAAGGGAAATTCATTCAGAATTTTACAGGGAGAACTGTACTTTTACAGACCACAGGGCTGGCTGTGGGGGCCACTTCTCAAAGAGATTGTGTTTTACTTAAAGACGGGAATTTCAAGCTGAACCACAAAAGGCCATTAAAAAAAAAAACCTGTAGTCTGCGTTCATCAAGTGAAGATCCAGAATGAGGTCACTTGCATGAGGGCGGTCAGATACCCGTTTTGCTGTTAATTGTAAACTCCACCTATGTGTCTTTTGCTCCTGCACATCCTGTATTGCTCACTAAGACAAAGTTTAACTATTTTTAGGTAGAATATTACTCATCAGACTGTGAAAATGTGTCTAGGAATCCTCAGAGACACTGGGTTGGTCAAGGGTGCAGAAACACTCACTTGGAGCCCCAGCTTTGAGGGTGCTTATACTTGTCCTACCCCCTGAAGTGAATGTGTCCCTGCTTAAGGTTGTCCTGAGTCGTCCCCCCATCCTCACCCCTAGCCCCCCACCTTGGGAGTTCCGTCCTTGCCAAGAGCCAGGTTGAGACAGGTTGGGATTTCCAGTGACTTTTTACCAACCAAAAGACTTAGGGGAACCGCAAACACCACATGTCAAGATGACACATTTCCTCAGAAGGATTCTGTCCTGCCCCCACCTGTCAGGGTGCCAACTGACTTAGCCTGCTGAAGGGAAAACCCCTTTTCTGATGTGTGGAACAATCCAGAGGCACACGAATTATGTCCTCTGTCCCTGATCACTCCCACAGGGGAAAGAATGGTCAGCTTCCCACACTGGTCACGCACCTCTGTCCCGAAGTTGCCCACTTAGGGGCTGGAGCAAGGTCTGGCCCTGGGAACAGGGGTCATCACTAGGGGTTAGCAGTTCCTTAGAGAAGTCCTCGGCCTGCTGGGCTCTGGGCTCCTTCCTATTCACTATCAGCTTGAAATGTGGAGGCGCCAGTGACCTCCTCACACAGACACTCCTGCCACCAAAGCTTGTGGTTGCTGGCACTTGCCAGCCTCTGTCCTGCTGTGCAGCACTAGGAGACCATCAGTGGTAGCCAGCATTTGCTGTGTGATGTTTATCCCCCACCCCTTTCCTTTTCTTGGGAGTTCTTTTTTTGTTGTTGTTGCCCTTGTTTTATTGTAGTTATTATTGTTGTTATTGATGCCATCGTTGTTGGATAGGACAGAGAGAAATGAAGAAAGGAGGGGAAGACGGGGAGAGAAGGATAGATACCTGTAGACCTGCTTCACCGCCTGGGAAGCGACTCCCCTGCTGGTGGGGAGCCGGGGGCTCGAACTAGGATCCTTATGCCGGTCCTTGCGCTTTGTGCCACCTGTGTTTAACCCGCTGCGCTACCACCCGACTCCCTTCTTGGGAGTTCTTGAAGTCTGGGTGTGGGATCCTGTGCCTCCCTCTTCAGTCACAGACTTACTTTCTTTGTGCCAGTGCAAACCCAGCTCATTCATTGATTCGTTCATTCATTCATCTCAACGAAACTCACGTTTGCAGAGGCTCAGCATGAGAAAGTTTCATTCCTGCTCTGCTTTACTGTGATGTTGAGGCAGACTGAAATCTTCATTTCTGGAAACTTAGCCTAGGTCTGGGTGTGTGTGTGTGTGTGTGTGTGTGTGTGTGTGTGTGTGTGTGTGTGTGTGTGGTTTTTTTTTTTTTTGTTTCGTCTTGTCACCAGGGTATTGCTGGGACTCAATGCACAACACAGCTTCATCACTGCTTCCCAGCAGCCGCCATCCCCCCCCCCCCTTCTTTGAGACTGAGAAAGAGGGACAGACCGACCTGCAGCTCTGCGCCACCACAGATGGAGGTGAAGGGCTTGAACCCCAGTCCTCGCCTATGGTGACGCATGTGCTCTTGTGGACGCGCCATCACCCCTGGTTTGCTTTTCTTTGTTTACAGTTGGCTAATTGGCCACCCAGGTTGTATATTGTCGACGTGCAGTTGTTTGATTTCACCCCCAGCTGACAGAAGCAGATGTCGCTGTCTGCATACAGAGTACTTCATTCTGCGAATGTCTCTTAATTTTAGCCACAATACTGCTGTGATTATAGCTGATGTAGTCAGTCAGCCAGGCTGCCTGTGAGTGAAATTTGTGAATTTGACCAGGGGCAGGCACACACATGTCCTGGTTCATAGCTAGGCTGACAGCGCCTGCTTTCTGACCTGGGTTGTGAGGAGCTGTCAGAACCTGTCCCATTCCAGCCCTAGACGAGACACTAGGTGTGAGAGACGCAGACCTGAGTGGTCCCCTCCTCACAGAGATGCCTGTCCAGAAGCACAAGAGCTACTCTCTGTGCCCGGCTCAGCTCAGGGCCTGGTATGGATAGGCTGGGCAGCCCCGAAGTATTTTAACCACTTTCTGTGCCCTCCATGATTTCTGACTGATGCCAGCTATGATGAAATCAGAATCCTAGAGGGAAAATAATAGAGGATGCATGTCCTTGAATACTAATGCTCACTTTGAGCTTCTGGAAGGAGATTTACAAACAGCCTCTTGGTGTTTAGATGGTAGATCTTTTAACTGTTCCAGTTCCAGTGAGCGTGGTTAGTAGGGAGTTGGGCTTGCCTAGAGGGCAGGGGCGCTGATGACTGTGTGAACCGCCCCACTCCCACTACAGCCTGGCAGCCAGCTTGGAGCAGAGAGCTCAGAATGGTTGTGAGCCTTCAGATCCCTTTGCCACTCACCAAGGATGCTTGCTTTTATCTGATGACTGGTTAAGCTTGTTCTTGAGGAACTTTGAAGTCATTCAGGAGTGTCAGTCATGTCAGTCTGGTTTCTGAAGGGCCGACAATGAGATGTAGTGGAAGGAACTCTGGGAGTGGCAACTGTGGCAGGAAGAGCTGTGCCCCTTCTGAGAAGTCTTAGGTCTTGATTTTTTTTTTTTTAATTGCCACTGGGGTTATTGCTGGGGCTCAGTGTCTACATGGTGAATCCACCACTCCTGGCAGCCAACCCCCTACCCCCATTTCTATTTTGATAGGACAAGAGAAATTGAGAGGAGAAGAGGAGGCTGTGGGGAGGACACTTGCAGACCTGCTATACTACTTATGAAATGTGTCCCTCCCCCAGCCCTGATAAGGTGGGAAGTGGGGGCTTGAACCCAGGTCCTTGCACATGGCAGTGTGTGCACTTAACTGGGTGCACCCCCTTGAGTCTTGATATTTTCACCTTACTGTTTGCCTCTCCCCTAGACCAAGACCCTAAGACCTGCCTCATTGCTCCTGTGTCCCCAGCCTCCCCAGCCTCCCCAGCCTCTCCAGTCCTGAGCTGGTCTCACAGCAGATGACTCAGAGTAGAGCCCACGGGAAGGGGAGGGCACAGGTGCCTTGCTCTCTTCCCTCTGTTTCCAAGGTGATTTTTGGCTCCAAATTCTGTAATGTATTACATGTCATCTATGGTCAGGGAGGTTCTTAGACTGATGCTATAAGCTGAAGCTTAGAAATTTGCGCAATTGCACAGCATGCACTCCAAGTCGAAGTGGAAGACACTGGGTGTGGACCGCACAGGTGGCCATCCAGCTCTGGAGCCCAGCTCTGTGTGCCTGACCTAATGAGTCATGCGGCATGAATGAAAACCCTGCTCCTTGTGTCTGCAGAGTCAGAAAACTATAGAGATGGAGGGCTTCTCTGAGCAATCATGCCATCGACTTCCTTGTCCCCAGAAACATGCCTTCTGTGCAGACACCAGGTAGACATGTCTGGTGACCACATACTGCCCCCATGGCCATGAGTAGCAGGCAGAGATGTGGGCTTGGCCTAGGGACACCCATCCACTTCTCCCGTTTATAGGTGATGCTGTGAAGCCACATCAGGATGTTTGATTTCTCGTTTGATTTCTCCCCAACACGGAGCGAGCGGGTGGGGTGGGCTGCCTGTGTCATGAGCAGAAGCCTGGAGAGCGGTTGTCCTGGCAACCAGTAAATTGTGAGCTGCCGTGACATCAGCGATGGGCATCACAGGGCAGCCATGGAGACAAGAGTCCCTGGGGCCTTCGGGGCGGGTGCTGGTGGGTGGGGCAGCTACCATTTACATGGGGAACACACACCATACAAAAGGCTTGGTGACGGAACTGAGACCCCGTTCTCACTGCCCCCCTCCCCGCAGCTGGCAGCTATCACAGCTCTGGAGTCATGAACTCCTTAGTTTGTTGATGCTTGTGAGGGGTGGGTCCCTGTCCAAAACAGTGGTTTTCAGAACACAGTACAAAATACACAGGATTACAAAGGAAATTGTTCCTGTAGAATTAGCAGTGTACCAAGGCAAAAGTGTGGCAAAGTAATACGAGTTTTTTCTAGCATCTGAAAACAAGGTTCTGGGGGACGAAAGTCACCACCAGGGTCTGGAGACTATGATGAGTTTAGAGCAGAGTCTGTGGCAGCTGTGTGATGTGAGTGTTCCTGCTCTGGCCCCACATCACAGGTGCCCACATTGTTGGCTGTCTGTGCCTGTGATGGGAGGAGGAACTGTACTCCATTTAGAGCTGGGGAAACATGGTGTGTCAGCTCCCCCAAGTTCACAGATGCAGCTGAACTCAGCCTCCTGGATACGCGCCCCCCCCCCCCCCCCCCCCCGCCTCCCCTGGGGTTTAGCATCTCCTCATTTGTTGAGCAGGAGGCCAAGGGCACTCAGGCTGGTCAGAGCACTTGCTGGTGTGCCTCCAGCTGACCTTGTAATTCAGGAAGCCGAGTTAGTTGCCCAGATGATGGCTGTTTGGGTGGGTGGGTAGGGGCACATAGTGAGCCCCAGGGCCTATCACTGATGTAGCCTTCACCCCAAGGGAGGTTAGATCTGAGGTTATTTGCTTTTCAAGGGAGGAAGAAAAAAATTTTTTTTCCTTCCTCTTTTTGCTTCCAGGGTTATTGCTGGGGCTTGGTGCCTGTACTACAAAGCCCCACTGTACCTGGAGGCCTTTTTTTTTTTTTTTTTCCATTTTGTTGCCCTTGTTATTACTGCTGTTGTTCTTGCTGTATAGCGCAGAAAAATCAAGAGCGGAGGGGAAGACAGAGAGATAGAAGCGACCCTCCTGCAGGTGGGGAGCCGGGGATTTGAACCGGTATCCTTACGCCGCTCCTTGTGCTTTGCACCATGTGTGCTTCAACCACAGTGCTACCACCCAGCCCCCAGAGAAAGAAATCTTAAGAGGAGAAACACAGAATTCCTATGAAAAGCTGCTCTGGGGGCCAGGTGGTGGCACACCTGGTTGAGCGCACATGTGACAATGCACAGGATCTAGGTTTGAGCCCCCGGTTCCCACCTGCAGAGGGAAAGCTTTGCCAAGTGGTAAAGCAGGACTGCAAGTGTGTCTCTTCTTATCTCCCTCTTCCCACTCAATTTCTGGCTGTCTCTACCCAATAAATAAATAGATAAAATTAAAAAAAAAAAAAGCCACTCTCCAAGGTGGAGGTGCTAGAGAGACCAAGGAGTGAGGACTGGAATTGCCCCCAGCCCACATGGGTGGTGTTTGCATAGGTGACTCCAACACAGTTGTTTTATATATATATATATATATATTTTTTTTTTTCCCTCCAGGGTCATTGCTGGGCTCAGTGCCTGCACCATGAATCCACCGCTCCTGGAGGCCACTTTTTCCCCTTTTTGTTGCCCTTGTTGTTGTAACCTCGTTGTGGCTATTATTATTGTCATTGTTGATGTTGTTCTTGTTGTTGGATAGGACAGAGAGAAATGGAGAGAGGAGGGGAAGACAGAGAGGGGGAGAGAAAGATAGACACCTGCAGACCTGCTTCACCGCCTGTGAAGCGACTCCCCTGCAGGTGGGGAGCCGGGGGCTCGAACCGGGATCCTTATGCCGGTCCTTGTGCTTTGCGCCACATGCGCTTAACCCACTGCGCCACCGCCCGACCCCCAGTTGTTTTATATTTTTAAAATTATATTTATTTTCCCTTTTGTTGCCCTTGTTTTTATTGTTGTTGTTGTTATTGATGTCATCATTGTGGGATAGGACAGAGAGAAATGGAGAGAGATGGGGAAGACAGAGAGGGGGAGAGAAAAAGAGACACCTGCAGACCTGCTTCACCGCCTGTGAAGCGACTCCCCTGAAGGTGGGGAGCCCGGGGCTCAAACCGGGATCCTTAGGCCGGTCCTTGCGCTTTGCGCCACGTGCACTTAACTGCTGTGCTACTGCCTGACTGCCAGTTGTTTTTGTTTTTTTTAATATTTATTTTATTTATTTATTCCCTTTTGTTGCCCTTGTTGTTTTATTGTTGTAGTTATTATTGTTGTTGTCATTTTTGGATAGGACAGAGAGAAATGGAGAGAGGAGGGGAAGACAGGAGGAGAGAAAGATAGACACCTGCAGACCTGCTTCACCGCCTGTGAAGCGACTCCCCTGCAGGTGGGGAGCCGGGGTTTGAACCGGGATCCTTATGCTGGTCCTTGCGCTTTGCGCCACATGCGTTTAACCCACTGCGCTACAGCCCAACTCCCCAGTTGTTATTTTTTAAAGTGAAAGTTGGAAGTCCACTGAAGTGCCATCAGTAAGTGATGCAGCTGTTGAAGATAGGTTTTGACAAGGCTGAAAGAGGAGAAGGGAAATCAGTAGGCCAGATCTGTAGAGCTTGGCGCTGGGACACATGTACGCGCATATATTCTCCATGTCTGAGAAGAGACTGGTGTTCTGACGGATTAGCTCTGAGTGTTGGCATGTTTTCTTTGTTTTTCTGTACCTTGTATAAGAAATGTGTTTTGATCATCAGAGAGCTACAGTATATGAAAGCAGACACTGCGTCTGTGCCAACCATCCTAGGGCACCAGGGCCCCCCAAGAAAGCAGTGTGATCTGTCCTGTTGGGCAGGTGAGGAGTGAGGTTCCTGCTCCCTGCCCCACCTCCCACATGTTCCTAACGAGATTGTGTGCACAGATTATCTGGGAGCTGTCTTTCTGGACAGCGGTGAGGTTGTTTTGCTCCTGCTGAAGGACTGACTGGTCCTTAGAATAATTGGGAAGGTGATCAGTTGGTGTTTTAGGTCATGTTCTTGTGTCCTTAACACTTCCTTGGAAAGTTGGGCTATTTTCTCCTGTGGGCCCGCAATATTAATTTGCTTGAACCCAGTAAGCTATCTGTAGTCGGCAGGTAGCTGCTGGTCTCACTGAGCCCCTGCCAGTGCCTGGTGAGCCTGTGGAGGGAGAGTTTAGAATGCTGCTCAAGGGGACCTGGTGGGGGAGCATTGTGCTTGCCAGGACGGCCCATCAGAGCCTCTGTGCTGGACTTGAAGCTCTTGGCTCTGGGTGGCCCAAGGCAGGGGCTCTACAATACTTTTCAGCTTGCTCCCTGAGGAACTTCTCAAAGCTCCACTGCTTTGTTCCCTCCTGTCCTGAGGTGAGCTGGACAGAGGAAGCTCTTGGTGGATGGCAGTTTGTTTTTGTGTCTAGGTGTGTGGTGGCCTGGTCCCTGCCTCCCTCCCCCTCAGACATACTACACCCATGTGCTCAGGAACCCACAGCAGATCGTCACTTCCTTCTGGACATTCTTCCCTGTCTCCATTCCTTACTTGGGGGGGGGGGGGCTCCCTTCCTTTTACATGGGGGAAGGAGCCAAGGGTCTTGCTGTGACCCTCCTCTAAGAGGCCAGGAACATTCCCACTAGGCCCCATGGGCAAACACAGCCCTTCAGAGAGATTACTCACATGGGACGCCAGGGTGACAAACACTGAGAACCGAAACTCTGCTGCCATGGCCCAGTTACTCATACGGGAAGTTGATGACTCACTCACTATGTTTCCCTTTCACTGACTGAAAGATGCCTCTCACATGGAACATTCAGACACGTGTGCTGCGTGTTCAGTGCAGCTCAGTCAACAGTGCCAACTCTTTCCCCGTCTCTGAGCTCCACTCTGGGACTCGGGACTGATGGACGGACGGGGACACACGGACACACACACACACACACACACACACACACACACACCAGGAATACTGGCCCAAGATGTGTCATAGAGGGCGGAACCAGCAAACTTAGCACTGCAGAGGCCCCTCAGCCGAGACCGCAGGAATGTTCTGGATGAAGAAGCAGTATCAAAAGGAAGGAAGGGAAGAAAAAGGGAGCAGTATCCAATCCAGTCTGGTTGGTGGTACATCCAGTAGAGCACACACCTTACCATGTACAAGGACCTAGGTTGAAGTTTCGCAAATGGTAAAGCAATGATGCAGGTGTTTCTCTTTTGCTCACCCTGTTTGTCTTCCACCTGCCTCTCAATTTTTCTCTGTCTCTTTTAACAAAAAGAAAGAAAAAAGGGCCTAGGTGGGTAGGCTGCCAGGTGTGGTGGACCTGATATAGGCACAGAACTATTGGCAATTTAAAGGCGGGGGGGGGGGAGAGAAGGGGAGTGTGGTTGTAGCACAGCGGGTTAAGCGCACATGGCACAAAGCGCAAGGGCCGGCATATCGACCCCCCCCACCACCCCAACTGCAAGGGGGGTCACTTCACAAGCAGTAAAGCAGGCCTGCAGGTGTCTTTCTTTCCCCTTCTCTGTCTTCCCCCTCCTCTCTCAGTTTCTCTTTGTCCTATCCAACAACGACAGCAATAACAATGATAATAATAACCACAACAGTGATAAACAACAAGGGCAACAAGAAGGAAAAAATGGCCTCCAGGAGCAGTGGATTTGTAGTGCAGGCACCAAGCCCCAGCAATAACTCCGGAGGCAAAAAAAAAAAAAAAAAAAAAAAAAAATCCTCAGGAGCCAGGCAGTAGTGCAGTGGGTTAAGCGCACATGGCACAAAGCACAAGGACTGGCATAAGGACCCCAGTTCGAGCCCCCGGCTCCCCACCTGCAAGGGAGTGGCTTCACAGGCGGTGAAGCAGGTCTGCAGGTATCTGTCTTTCTCTTCCCCTCTCTATCTTCCCCTCCTCTCTCCATTTCTCTCTGTCCTATCCAACAACGACAACATCAATAACAACAATAACTACAACAACAATAAAAAAACAAGGGCAACAAAAGGGAAACTAAATAAATTTTTTAAAAAATCATCCTCCACTCCCCACTCAGGCTTATAGAAATAGAGGGAAATCCATTCAAAATAAAAGTGCTTGGTGATTCAAGTGGGAAATGCTGTATGTAGTTGGGGGCAGGCAGGTGAGCTCTCTTGCACCCGAGGTGTCCCAAGGATTCTCTGCCCCAAAGGTAGAACTTGAACTTGTTGAAAGTGAGGAGAGTCACCTATCCCTCAGGCGGTAACTGGGAAGTAAGACTGAGTCTCAGCCATGGGTGGAAACTGGGGGCTCTGTGCTGCCAAGCAAGCAGACAGGTACACCTAATGCCACTGACTGGCGTCTCGTTGGTGAAGGTGCCCCAGATGACGGTCGCCTTGAGCATGCTTGCTTATTCTTTCTCTTGGCCTCTTGCAGCATTTGCTTTCCCTCACAGTGCCCCAGGAGAGGGCTTCCTCCCCTCTCCTGCTCTCTGCTCCTTCCTTGGCCCCCCAGGAATTCTGAGCTCTCTGTACACTGTCTGCCATTCTCCCTCTGCTGCTGTTTGGAAGCCTGGTGCCTTGTTTTGGCAGTTTACACATGGGACTCTCTGAGTTATAAAAATAGACGTGGGATACCTCTGAGAAATAATGGGGCAGCAGTCTTTTCTTGAGAAGGGGAGTTTTGTTTCAAAAGAAATAAAGCCGGGGTCCTCTTCTTCCTCACTCTGCTTGGAGAACCCCATATGGCTTTGTCATGTGACTACTCTAGTTGCCTTCCTGTGAACTGTCAGTGTCTTCACTGCTCAAACTACAGGCAAGCAAATGGCAAATTATATGAATCCTTGCGTCTTCCCATTGCTTTTATTCATTCTGGTCAGTATCAGAAACTGGTAGGCAACTCTTTGTTTGGCAACTTTTGTGGAAGTGCTTGGGGGTTGGCAGGGTAGTTGGATAGTGTGCTGCTCTGCCATGCGCACGACCCAGGCTTGAGCCTGCCCTTCACGACACTGAGGAAAACTTTGGTGCTTTCCTTCTCTCTGCCTTTCTGTGGTAAAGCCCTGGAGGCACACACCCTTCTCCCACTTTGATTTTAAAAAGCAGCAGAGGTGCGAATGAAGAGAAACTGGGCCAACCTGAGCCCTCATTCTGATCTGTGTCAGTTGGTCAAATTTAAGTAATTAGCACCTGTCTGGACACTGCTGACTTGTCGGCAGTGTGATGAAGGGCTTAGGAGGGATCTGGATTGGGGGTGAACCAAAATTCTTTACCAGTCAGTTCTGAACTCTGCAAGCTTAGCTTTTCAAAGATGACACCTTTGCTCCTGGCTGTGAGGCTCAATTAAGAAGCTTGTGAAGGCACTTTGTAGTCTGGGGATCCATGAACAAATGACTATTATACCTCCTCATTGCAGAGAGACTTCCTTTCCTGAAACTGATTGGGGGGGGGGGGACCAGACTTGTGTGCTGCTCAGCAGACAGTCTCTGGATACAGATGTGACTTCTTGTGGCTTAGCTTGGTTTCTGTGTTTGTGAGCTCCCTCTTGCCACCGGATGGAGGAAGGGGGGGTTCCCCTGTGAAGAAGGAATGTGTGCTAGTGCTATCCTCTTTTGCCTTGGTGCCAAGTACAGAGTCCCTCCAGTGCTCAATCCCCAGGGGCAGTGGTGCCCACTTCTTGGGATGGCGAGGATCCATGGTGGAAAAAGATCCCGTGTGACTGCTGAGTCCACAAGGAGTAAATATACTTAATCCTTTCAAAGATTTGCACCAGAAACTCCTGGGAAAGCACACGTGTGTTGGCTGGAGAACACTGTTTCTGCGTCCTTGGACACTGGCACAGGGCCTCCTGCACGTAAGGAACACGCTGGCATGCTTTCGGAAGGGATGGAGTGCTGTAAAAGCATGTGATCACGTCATCTGTGAAGTCACAGCAGCTTAGTGGAGAGAGGCCTGAAGGTTTACAGATGGTTTATGAGATTAATAAACTTTAGAACAAGTTCATTTTCTCATAGAAGGGGAACCAAGCAAACAAGTTAACTCAAGGGCCTGAGTTTTTTGAGGTCAGGCTTATAGTAAGAATAGCTTACTATATATTTTTTATATTTATTCCCTTTTGTTGCTCTTGTTTTATTGTTGTTGATGTCATCATTGTTGGATAAGACAGAGAGAAATGGAGAGGGGGAGAGAAAGATGGACACCTGCACACCTGCTTCACCGCCTGTGAAGCGACTCCCCTGCAGGTGGGGCACCAGGGGCTCAAACCAGGATCCTTACTCTGACTGGTCATTGCACTTTGCGCCACCTGCACTTAACCCGCTGCACTACCACCCGACTCCCATAGCTTACTATTTTTAATAAGATGCTTTTGTTTCTCATGAATGGCAATAGGAATTAAAGTACATAGACTTTTAGGAAGAGGGGCCCTCAGGGAGGAACAGAGATTGGAGCAAACGGTCCTTATTGGAAAAATACTTGCTGAGCTGAGCAGTGCTTTGGTTAAAAAAAAAAAATTAAATTAAATTAAATTAAATTAAAAAGAGAGAGAGATATATGGATCAAGCATGACTATGGCACATGGATAAAATACTTAGTTGATTTTTGCTAGAGAAAGAGTTTGGACTTTACTAATGGAATTATTGAAAACTTGAGTTGGCACGATGTTCTTTCTGTGGTCTGTAAAAAAATTGTAATAATCATCAGGAGTGTCCCTTGATTACATTAATGGCCTGGTTATGTGGGGAGGACACTACCTAGATGACCTGGGTCCCTTTGGTTACATGAATCTTGCCCCTTTGGCCTGGTCTCCCTTGCTTCCCCTTCACACTGCCCCCCCTGTCCTGTGCAGACCAAGAACAGAAATGTGTATGGTAGGAGTGGCCCTCACAGAGCACTTAAGTACAGTGTCACCTTAGTGTCAGCCACACCCTTTGCAGAAATGGTGTATGGAGAGGAAGGAGTTGAGGAACTGTAGTTCCCAGAGAGCAGGGAGATCACACGGGTGTTTGACTGCCTGTGGTAAACCTCGCACAGCTGTCAGAAACCCTGGGCGAGGGGCCTGCTCCCAGGAGACAGTGCCCAGGCAGGTGTGGCCAGCTGCCTGCTTGGCATTGGATCATTGCAAGCATTGTCCTTTGTGATTTCAGTAGTCGGTTGGAGTCTGAGTAATCTTGGCACCCTTTCTTCTGGATTTCACCTTCCCCAAATGTTGGTCTGTTGGTAAAGCTATGGCACATATTTGCATAAGGAAAACATGAAAAATACCTCATGACTTTTTCTGACAGCCCAATATACATGGAGGGGGCAGGTCAGATGTGTCTGGGTTCTAATGTATCCTCTCTCTGACAGTAGGGGCATAGAGACCTTGCTCCTTGACCACCTGTGCTTGAACAGGGCTGGCAAGCAGGCAAACGTGGTTACAGCTAAGGGCAACATAAGAATGAGGTGAGGTGAAGTGAGGTAGAGGTGGATGAGTGAAACTATAGATGGAACCCCCTTCAGGGTTCAAGACTAGAGCCCACATGGGAGAGAGAGGGTGGTAGGCAGCAGAAGAAGCTGAGCTCCCTTGAAGAAACTTCTTTATGAGATGCAGTGGGGACTCCAGCTGGGGCAGAAGGATGGGTCAGAAAAGATGGATATGAGAGACTGCAGGTGAAGTGACGAGATTTACTGTGGTGTAGACTGCTTGCCTGTGGTATTATGCATAAGAGACAGATGGCGTCATGCAGCAGCGCAGCGGGTTAAGCGCACATGGCACGAAGCACAAGGACCTGCGTAAGGATCCCGGTTTGAGCCCCCGGCTCCCCACCTGCAGGGGAGTCGCTTCACAGGCGGTGAAGCAGGTCTGCAGGTGTCTATCTTTCTCTCCCCTTCTCTGTCTTCCCCTCCTCTCTCCATTTCTCTCTGTCCTATCCAACAACAACAACAACATCAATAACAACAACAATAATAACCACAACAATGATAAAACAACAAGAGCAACAAAAGGGGGGAAAATGGCCTCCAAGAGCAGTGGATTCAAGGGTGCAGACACCCTTGGAGGGTGGAGGGGTTGAGTCTGGGAGGGAGGGACCTGGTGACAGGTGTGTGGGCATGCTTGCAGGCCTGCCATAGGGATGTGTGTGTCTGGGGGCTGGAGGGGAGAGCCAAGGTCAAGAAAAGGGAAAGGAAGGGCAGGGCCATGGTGGGGTGGGGGCTTATCTCCTTATCTCCAAGCACTGGCAGCCTGTCCCCAGCACCTAGCAGATGGTGGTTTGGGAAAGTGTGTCCCTCTTTAACGAGCATTCTTTCTGCTTCCAGTGCTTGCACCTCCTGCACCGCCGCCACCCCCCATCCAAGGATATGCCTTCAAGCCTCCACCCAGACCCGATTTCGGGACGTCCGGGAGAACAATCAAGTTACAGGCCAACTTCTTTGAAATGGACATTCCAAAAATTGACATCTATCATTATGAATTGGATATTAAGCCAGAGAAATGCCCACGGAGAGTTAACAGGTACTCTTAATTGATCTGGATTGATTAGTGTGGGTAATCACTGTACACAAGCACAATGTCTCAGCTAATTGACCTTTTGATTCTCAGCTGACCCTTCTGACTCTTCCCCCAGGAAGTTTTCGTTGTTTCTCTCCGGAAACATGTTTTTGTATTACAGTACAATGAAGTGCACACTGTAAATAGACAGCTCACTGAGCCTTACCCCTGAGTAACTGTGCCCCGTGCCCATGCCCTCTTATGGTGGGGGTACATCAAGACTCTGAATTTTGCCACCAGGAATTCCTTCGTGCGTCTTCATACAGATGGGGCTGTGTAGTCTCCCGTCCACCCCACTTCATCCACTTAGTATAACGTTCCTGAGATGGACCTGTATCTGTGTGTATATTCATAGTGTCTTATTTTTATTGCTGAGGAATATTTTATGATAAGAATGGTTCGTTACTGAAAGATGTTTGGGCTGTTTGGACATTGCTGTTATGTGGAACTATTTTTGTTCAAATCTTTTCTTAGTGATACATCTTTCTTTTCTCACAGATAAATAGCTAGGGGTAAAAGGGCTCTATCAAAGGGTAGAGTTTACTTGCAGAAGAAACTGCCTAGTGATTTTTTTTTTTTAAGTTAATAGCTTTATTAAGGAAATACGGTGATGTGGGTACTCTTTTTTTTAATATTTTATTTTATTTATTTATTCCCTTTTGTTGCCCTTGTTGTTTTATTGTTGTAGTTATTATTGTTGTTGTCGTCGTCGTTGGATAGGACAGAGAGAAACGGAGAGAGGAGGGGAAGACAGAGAGGGGGAGAGAAAGATAGACACCTGCAGACCTGCTTCACCACCTGTGAAGCGACTCCCCTGCAGGTGGGGACCGGGGGCTCAAACCGGGATCCTTATGCCGGTCCTTGTGCTTTGCGCCACCTGCGCTTAACCCACTGCGCTACAGCCCGACTCCCCATGATTTTCTAACTGGTTGTACCATTTGACTGTCCCATGAACTATGAAAGTTCAACACTTTTTAAAAATTTTTGCTGTTTTGTTGGGCATGTAATAGTTCTTGATGTTTTTTTTTATAATTTTAAAAAAATATTTATTTTCCCCTTTGTTGCCCCTTTTTATTGTTGTAGTTGTTGTTGTTATTGATGTCGTCATTGTTGCATAGGACAGAGAGAAATGGAGAGAGGAGGGGAAGACAGGGGGAAAGAAAGATAGACACCTGCAGACCTGCTTCACCACCTGTGAAGGGACTCCCCTGCAGGTGGGGAGCTGGGGGCTCAAACCAAGATCCTTACACCGGTCCTTGCACTTGGCGCCACCTGCACTTAACCTGCTGCGCTACTGCCCGACCCCCAATTCTTGATGGTTCTGATGTTCTAATAACTAGTAAGTTCAGCACCCTTTATATAGCCATAACTATACTCGTAGTGCAGCACACATTCCAGTAAAGAGACTTGAAGACCTTTTCTTACTTCAGTGATTTGTTTTTGACTTGTGGTCTTTTTATTTTTATTATTATTATTATTATTATTTTTTACCAGAGCACTGCTCAACTCTGGCTCTTATGGTAGTGTGGGGGATTGAACCTTGGACTTGAGAGCCTATCTACCCTTGCTAGACACACATTTATACTGGGAACATTTTCAATCAAATTTCCCTGCTTCATTTTCTTGGTATTATCTTCTAACAAACAGAACTTCATATTTTTGTTGATGTCCAGTCTATAAAATTTTGAAGATGGATACTGGTGTTGTGTTCTAAGATATCGTTATCTACCCGGAGAGTACAAAGACACCTCCTTTTTTTCTTGTAGTTTGGGTTTGTGCATTTAGGTGTAGGGTCCCTCATATCTTTATCCATTCTTGGTTTATTTAAAGTCGGAATTGTTTTCAGCAGGTAGCCTCAGTTTTCAACTTAGAAGGCTTTGGTTTTATTTTCTGGGAGACAGAAAGAATAGCCATTAATGACATTTTTATTTTTTTTGTTCAGTGACGAGTATACTCTTAAATTTAGATTGTGGTGGTGGTTGCGAAACTGTGAACATGATAAAAAAAAACATCAGGTTGGGGCAGAGGTAGATAGCATAATGGTTATGCAAAGAGACTCTCATGCCTGAGGCTCCAAAGCCCTGAGTTCAATCCCCTGCACCACCATAAGCCAGAGCTGAGCTGTGCTCTGGTGAAAAACAATAAACAAAACAAAACATTTGGTTGTACACTTTAAGTGAATAAAAAGTTATTTTCTTTTTAACTATGGCACCAGGACCTGAGCATCTACAATACAACTGCTCAGGGGTTTAAAAAGAGAGAATAGGGGATAGGGGTCGGACGGTGGTGCACCAGGTTAAGTGCACATGGCACAAAGTACAAGGATCCAGATTTGAACCCCCAGCTCCCCACCTGCAGAGGGTTTGCTTTACAAGTGTGAAGCAGGTCTGCAGGTCTCCCCCCCCCCCCATCTTACTCTCCTCTCTGTCCTATCCAACAACAGCAGCAGCAACAACAACAGTGCAAAAAAAAAAAAAAAAAAACAGATGGCCTCCAGGAGCAGTGGATTCATTGTGCAGGCACTGAGCCCCAGCAATAACCCTGGAGGCCAGAGAGAGAGACAGAGAGGCAGAAAGAGGAAGGAAACACCACAACACTGCTCCATGGAGCTTACCCAGACCATTCATGGTGCTTCTGTATAGTGTCAAGGTCCAAACCCAGGGCCTCATGCTGGGTAAAGCACATACCTGCCAGTTTATCCCAGCCACTAAATGGGCAGATTTTATGGTATGTGAGTGGTATCAATAAAGAAGTTCATTTTCTTTAATTATTTTTTAATAAAGATTATTTTATTCTAGTTTTTGTAGATTCCCTCCTTGCCTCCCTCCCTCCCTCCCTCTCTGTCTCTCGCTTCCTTCCTTCTTTCTGTTTCGTGGTTAAGGCTAAGAAATCCAGTAATGAATAAACTAGTAAAAAGCACACATTCACACCCAGTTCCGGCACTGTCATTCATCTGTATTCATACTGTAGTATTTTTGTGGCAGCCTGGTGCCAGGCCAATGGGGTTCTCTTCCTGTTTTGCTGAGAATTAATTAACCTCTTTGAAAGTGAAAGTCTTTAAACACATCTGATAATTATAACATGTTATGTATATATGTTGCTACATTCAAATTGTAATGTTTTGTTGTTCATTTTTGTGTTTGTGCTCCTCAGGAACATTGATTGGTAACTTTTCTTCTCTGCTTAGATCTAGATGTTAGGGCCGTCTGGTATTCCAAAGTAAGCTGGGAGATGCTGTTCTCCTACCCCCCCCCCCCCACCACGTACTGAAAGAGTAAAGTGTAAAATTGGTAGGCTTTCTTCCTTAAATGTTTAACTAAATTTGTCATCAATCCGTTTAGGCCTGGAGTAAGAAGTATTGCCTATAAAGTAATGCGTATCGGTGGTGGTGATGGGGGTGGGTGGGGAGATTCACCAGAGACCCAGAGAGCAACGGAGAAGCCCGAGCTTGGGACCCTCAGGCATGCAACTCCAGCGCTCAGCAGTGGGGCTTTCCCCTAGCCACATACCTGTTTTATGTTATGTTTTTTGCTGTCAGGGCACAGGGCACTCAGCAGAATGATACTTAAGTAAGTTCTTGAGTTCATTCCCTACCATGCCAACATTAAGAGAAATATAAAAGCAAATAAAACTAAACATTTGAAAAAAATTAAATATTTGGACTCAGTGCACCTAATACATTTTGATCCAGAATCTTCAGGTTTTTGATGCATATGCTAACTGAAAATGGCATATATCCTCAAAGGCGGCAGTACTTGACAACTAAATGAGATCCTTTAAGTAATCTGCTTACTAGAAAACATGTTTCTAAACTGAGCTTTCTGGGACACTGGTGTAAACAGCTTTCTTTTTTCTTTTTTTTTTTTTTGGTCTCCAGGGTTATCACTGGGGCTCGGTGCCTGCACTACAAATCCACTGCTCCTGGAGGCTATTTTTCCCATTTTGTTGTGCTTGTTGTAGCTGTTATTGTTGTCATAGCTATTGTTGTTGTTGGATAGGACAGAGAAAAATGGAGAGAGGAGAGGAAAGCAGAGCATGGGAGAGAAAGATAGGCACCTGCAGACCTGCTTAACCACTTGTGATGTGACTCCCCTGCAGGTGGGGAGCTGGGTGCTTGATCCTGGATCCTTTCGCTGGCCCTTGCGCTTTGCGCCATATGCATTTAACCCACTGCGCTACCACCCAGCTCCCAATAGCCTTCTTTACTGAAGACCCTTCAAGATCCCTTTCTGTTACTGCCCACCAGGCCTTTGAAACTGTTTGATTCCATTGCACCTGGGATACTTCTCACCCCTTTTAATTTCAGCTAGAGACACAAAGAGGAGAGACACCTGCACCTCGCATGAAGCTTTTGGTACGGGTGCTCCCCATATGGTGCTAGGGACTTAAACCCAGGTACTTGCACATGGTCAGGTGTGCGGTCTGCCAGATGAGTTATCCCTAGCTCCTGCAAGATACGTTTTATGCTCCAAGAATCTCCATGAATGAGCTTGTTTCTTTGCTTTCCTAGCATAAAAACCAATATGAATCTAACCCTCCCTCCCTCCTTCCCTCCCTCCATCCTTCCTTCATTCCCTTCTTCCCTCCTTCCTTCCTTCTTTCCCTCCTTCCCTCCTTCCTTCCTTCCTTCCTTCCTTCCTTCCTTCCACATTACAGGTTCTGTTTACTTTTGTTTTTCCCTTTTGTTGTCCTTGTTTATTGTTGTTGTAAAGAACAAACACCTCATCACAGACCCCTGCAAGCGTCAACCCGGCTTTGACCTAGCACGTTATGACTGGGCCCTCCTCAATCGCTATCGAACAGGCCATGGCCGGTGCGCCGCTATGTTCCATCGCTGGGGAGCCAGAGACGACCCGAACTGCCCCTGCGGCTCCAGACAGACTATGACCCACATAGTCAACGACTGCCACCTCTCCAGATTCAAAGGAGGTCTCGAAACTTTACATCAGGCTCAACCTGACGCTGTTGACTGGCTACGGAAGAAGGGCAAACGCTAGAAGAAGAAGAATTGTTGTTGTCGTTGTTATTGCTGTCGTTGTTGTTGGATAGGACAGAGAGAAATGTAGAGAGGAGGGGAAGACAGAGAGGGCAAAGAAAGATACCAGCAGACCCGCTTCACTGCCTGTGAAGTGAACCCCCTGCAGGTGGGGAACTGGGGGCTCGAACCGGGATCCTTATGCTGGTCCTTGTGCTTTGCGCCAGGTGTGCTTAACCCACTGCACTATCACCCAGCTTCCGAATCTATGGTTTCTTTATATATATATATATATTTTTTTTTTTTTCCCATTTTGTTGCCCTTGTTTAACATTGTTGTGGTTGTTGTTGTCTTTGTTGTTGTATAGGACAGAGAGAAATGGAGAGAAGAGGGGAAGACGGGGAGAGAAAGACAGACACCTGCAGACCTACTTCACCGCCTGTGAAGCGACTCCCCTGCAGGTGGGGAGTCGGGGGGCTTGAACCAGTATTCTTCCTCTGGTCCTTGCACTTTGCACCATGTGCGCTTAACCCACTGTGCCACTGCCCGACTCCCGAATCTATGGTTTCTATCTACTTTTAGGTCTGGAGTAAAGGCATGAAAAAGCATACACATTTACGAGGCTTTTTCTTGCTGTGGTGGCAGTTGGGCTCTGACTATGCCATCAGCCACAGTGTTAAAAGTGCTTTCTTTGGGAGTCGGGCGGTAGCACAGTGGGTTAAGCACACGTGGCGCAAAGCGTAAGAGCCAGTAAGGATCCTAGTTAAAGCCCCCGGCTCCCCACCTTCAGGGTAGTTACTTCACAGGCGGTGAAGCAGGTCTGCAGCTGTCTGTCTTTCTCTCCCCCTCTCTGTCTTCCCCTCCTCTCTCCATTTCTCTCTGTCCTATCCAACTACAAGGACATCAATAACAACTACAACAATAAAACAAGGGCAACAAAAGGGAATAATTAATAAATATTTAAAAAGAAAGAAAGACGGTGAAGCAGGTTTGCTTGTGTCTATCTTCCTCTCCCCCTCTCTGTCTTCCCTCTCCTCTCTCCATTTTTCTCTGTCCTATCCAACAACGATGGCAACAGTAATACCTACAACCATAAAACAAGGGCAACAAAAGGAAATAAATAAATAAATAAATAAAATTAAAAAAAAAAGAGAAAGAAAGGAAACGTGTTTCTAAAATGAAGTGTTTCCCTGTGTGACCCATTAGGCCATGGTGGTAGATAACATAGACACAGTCCCTGCCCTTTTGGAGAAGAGAATAGCAGTGCAAGTAGTGGAAGCTCAGTGCAGGAAAGGAAGACAGAGGACCGCCCAGTTCAGGTGTGGCCTGTCTCTGGAGTCATTGTGAAAATGATCCTCAGTGCCCCAACTCTTCATCTGTTTATATTCCCCCGTTAGAGTTTTTGCAGTGCACATAGTGAGTATTTAGCAAATTCATTCTGGTGCCATTTCTCCCTCTCCTCTCTCCCCTTCTTCTCTCATAAATGCATAAAGAAATTTTCAAAAACATGGGGGTCGGGCGGTAGCGCAGCATGTTAAGCACACACCGGTGTAAGGATCCCGGTTTGAACCCCCAGCTCTCCATCTACAGGGGAGTTGCCTCATAGGTGGTGAAACAGATCTGCAGGTGTCTATCTTTCTCTCCCCCTCTCTGTCTTCCCCTTCTCTCTCCATTTCTCTCTGTCCTATCCAACAACAATGATATCAATAACAACAATAATAACCATAATAATGATGAAAAAAAAAAGGGCAATGAAAGGGGAAAAATAGCTCCAGGAGCAGTGGATTTGTGGTACAGGCATCGAGCCCCCAGCAATAACCCTACGGGGGGGGGGGGGGGAAGAAAATCTTCAAAAACAAATTGAAGGAGTGAATTTCTTTGGTAAGGATTACACATTCCAATTGGTGAATTTCATATACTAGTGGATTGTTTTTTGACATACTGGCGCCTCCAGGTAAAAAATCTGTACGTGTAACTTGGAGCTCGAGTCCTTGCTCCTTCCCTACAGTGAGTTCTATCCTCACGCTGACAGGCATGTACTGATGCATATGGGGTGGGCCACGCTAATGGCTGCTGCTTCGCCATTAGAGAGAGGGAAGTGGGGGTGGGGCTTTCCTGCTAGAACCTGGGAGAAGAAGGGGGTTTGCGCTACATAATGGTCACAGGTTTTAGAAATGCATATATGTGACCAATGAGCTATTGATTATATTGTATTATATAATAACTGTAAAGGGGCATTAAGGAGCTTTGGGGTCATCAACATATTCTGTATCTTGATCGAGGTAGCTGGTACATGGCACAGCTGTGTATGTTTTGAACATTTATTAGTTATCCTTTGGGCAGAAGCAGGGCCTCACTGCTCTGGGCCCCTTTTTCCTAGAGAGACAGGAAGCAACACCTCCACACCTAAGCTTCCTCTAGGACACGGGAGCTGCTCCTGGAGGAGATGTCACTCCCTGCCTCTCTGTTTTGTCCTCTGAGTGAAAAATCTTGCTCCCTCTGCATTAGGCAGCCACAGCTACTTTCTGTGACGATTGTTTTCTGCCTGAATGATGCAGTATATACTGTTTTATGTCTGTTTTTTCCCCCAAGCCCCCTCCCTTTTTAAATTTGGGTCATTAATAGCTTACAGTCAACAGTACATACAGTTCTTGATACATGTGTAAATCTTCTGTTTTCTGCAAGAACACTCTCAACCCCACAACACCTAGGTCCTTCACCATCGTGCACCAGGACCTGAAAGCCCTCCACCCCACCCCAGAGTCCTTTACTTTGATGCAGGATGCCCAAGCTTATTCAGTACAGTCCTAATAGGATAAACAGAAGCCATAGTCAGCTCATCAGTGAGTGGGTATTTGAGTCATTTCCACTTTAAGTTTATTAGAAACATTTGCATTCCAGGTTGCTGTGAGATAGTGCTATCATTTCTCCTTTCTCTTGTGAAACCATCATATTACTATGGTATATGGCATGGCAAAGATACATTGACCTTTATAAAAACACTACCACTACCATGACCACCCCCTAGCCCCCCAAAGCAGCTTCAATTTTTACATTTCCAGCAGTGATGTATGATGCATGCTGTGCTCAAGTGCAAACCCCCCCCCCCCATACACACGCACACCATCAATCCCTGTTATGGTGGACTTTTTTTTTTTTTTAACTTTGCTCATTATTATGGGTGGGGCCTATGACTAATAATGCACATTTTAAAAAGACTTACTTCATGTATTTCACAAGTAAGTGGGGAGAGCAGGGGCAGAGCAGCACTCTAGCATATGTGGTGCCAGGGACCTGACTCAGAACCTCATGTCTGCAAGTCCGGAGCTTTCCTGCTATGTCTCCTGAGCTGTAGTAGTGATGAAGGCCCTTTCCTGTTCTTGTCGACTATATCTTTTACAGTACGTCCAAAATCTTTACTTTGCTGTTACTTGTTGTTGTTGCATCACTACTGTGTGTGTGTGTATGTGTGTGTGTGAGAGAGAGAGACCACAACACCCAAGCCTCTTGTGTGTGTGTGTGTGTGTGTGTGTGTGTGTGTGTGTGTGTGTGTGTGTGTGTGTGTTGGGGGTCCTGGACAAGAACCTGGGTTGTGTGTATGGCAAAGCAGGCACCTTCCCAAGTAAGCCATCTTGCTGGCTCATTTCTCGCTATTTAAAGTTAAATTGTCTCACTGGATTGTAAGAACTTCTTTTATATTTTATTTTATACATGCAGGTCCTTTGTCAGGCATCTGTCTTCTGCATTATCTTCTCCCAATAGTGGTTTGCCATTTCCTTTTTTACAGCAATATCTTTGAAGATTAGAAGTTTAAAATTTCGACGAAATCCAGTGTGTTAATTATTTTCTGTTATAGGTCAGACTGTTTTTGTTCTAATAGGCCTCCAAGGTTCATAAAGATTTTGCTCGTATTTTCTCTTGCAAGAGTCCGTAGCTTTAGATTTTACTTTATGTCTATATTCTGTTTCATGCTGATTAATCTTATCTTGTTAAACCCAGCGTTCATTCCTGGTAATTTGTTTGATCCTGACATAATACGTATTTTTAACAAGTTCCTGGATTTGATTTAGTATTTTCTGCATCTGGGTTAGTGAGACTGGCCCACGGTCTCTTTGGGTTGTTTTTGTTGGTTTGTTTTTGTTTTGATAGATTTTGTAGACATCATGAAGTGAGTTGGAACCTGTGTCCTCTTGCTCTCTTCATAATAAATTTGAAGTAGGTTGAATGATTTGCCCTGTGCGAGTGGGTAGAACTTCCTGGTGGAACCACCTGGGATTTGAGTTGACTGCAATCTTGACCAAGAAGAGGGGGAGCTTGAAGCTCGGGGAACTGTAGTCTGGATATGGCATGAAGGAAGGGGCCACCTTGTCTGTCTTTGGTGGCCAAGAGTAGTACTTGGGCACACAAATGAGGCCGTGCCTAGCTGTTAGTCAAGATCAGCAAAGATAGCAGTTGGCACCCCAGTGACTGTGTGTGGGATTATGCCTGCAGGCTGTCCCAATGGATGTTTGAGTCCTGGTACACTCCTGGGGAGCAGTTAGTTAGTGATGCTGCCCAGAGTCCCCTACACAGCTTCTCCTGGATCCCTTGACACATCTCTTGTGACTCGCCACAGTTGAAGGACCAATTGAGGCAAAGCCAGTTTGAGTAAAGACTCCTCCCTAGACCAGTTTTCCCCCCATTCTGAGGAAGGAGCAGAATGACTTGCATTTTTGTCCAGAATAATAGCTCTTCTAGCAAAGCTGAACTCGGACTCCACTCTACCTTCTCCTCATAGCTTCTGTCTCATGCCCTTCTCCCATCCCTATATCAGAGTCCACGTCCCTCCTCACTGCATCCCACATGGCATCACTTCCTGATAAATGCTGAGATTTTGAGCATCTGACTGTATGTTTACTATCAGCCCTTTGCTGGTTTCTCTTTGAGGATCTTTGGGGGCCAGGCAGGTGTCTGGCTTTTTCTGTCTTTTTCTATATACTCTTAGGTTAGGCAATATATATAAGGAGAACCAGACACTTACTGAGTTGAATTGAAAGATCTCGGGGCCTGCCAGTGGTATACCTGGTGGTTGAGCGTACATGCTACAATGTGCGAGGACACAGGTTCAAGCTCCCAGTCTCCACCTGCAGAGGGAGAGCTTCATGAGTGCTGAAGCAGTAGCACAGGTGTCATTCCATCTCCCTGTCTTTCTCTTTCCCCTTGATTTCTCTGTTTCTATCCAATAGGATATAAATGGAAAAAAAAAAAAAAAAGAAGGGGGAATAAAAAAAACTTTGTGCCAGAAAGAAAGAATCTAAAAACCACCCTAAGATGCTGACAGATGTGTCAAGTGGGCTTCTTTGGAGCAGGGATGAGTTGGGAGAGCAGCTCAGTGATGATACTGTCTGCCTCTCTGAGCAGAAGGCAGAGCTGGGCAGGGGGAGGCCCCAGGTTCTATGGAACATTCTGTTTGTGCCCATCACTGCTGCTGTGGTGCATGAGGAACAGACAGTCCCCATATCACTCAAAACAAGTTTGGTTCAGGATCCTGGCTCTGCAGTTCCTAGCTGGGTCAGGCTAGTTTTGGGCTTTAGGTCAGGTTAAGGGTCTTTGTGCTAGAGTCCAGATCTACACAGATCCCATTCTATTTCCTCTCTCACTCTCTTCCTCACTCTCTCCCTCTCTCCTCCTCCCTCCCCCTCCCTTTTTTTCAAGAGAGTACTGCTCAGCTCTGGCTTCTGATGGTGCTGGGTATTGAAACTGAGACTTCAAAGCCTCAAGCATGAAAGGCTCTTTGCAGAACCATTATGCAATCTCCCCAGCCCTACTGTTCCCATTCTTGAAGTGGATCATGGGAGCTCACAAGGCCAAGATAAACACACACTCCCCCCACCTCCTGAATACCAGCTCCCACTCCCCAAATAGCCTTTGCCTTAGTCAGGGGTTATGGAGTGTGTTTCATGTACAGGGAAAGAGAACCATACCAAGTCACAGGACAATGTTCCTGGTATCTGGTCCTATAGCTCCAGGCACTATGGGTTTTCTCTTCCATGTCTCCAGAGAGTTTTGGAAGTAGTACCTACTAGTTGCTATATGCAGCATGCAAAGTGCCTGACTTAGAGAAACTTATGCAGTGTTTGCTGGGGAGACAGCATAATGAATGACTGAGCAAAAACTTTCATGTCTCAGGCCTTGCAGCCCCAGGTTCAGTCCCCAGCACCACCAAAAGCCAGAGCTGAGCAGTGCTCCGGTATCTGTTTTTTTCTCTGTAGCTCTCTCATTAAAATAAATACTATACTTCTTTAAAAAGAACATTCTACAGTGTCGGACTAACTAAATGACCGTGAATTTACAGAAGGTTAATGTTAAATTCTTTATAGAGAAAAGTTGAAAGTCATGTTACAGGAAGGATCTTACAAAGGCCTTACAGCACCACTTAGAAACCATTGCAGAAAAAAAAATGTTGTACTGCATATGCCATTACCCTGGTTTTACTGACATTTTGCTCAAATTCTGTCTGTTTCAGGGAAATTGTGGAACATATGGTCCAGCACTTTAAAACACAGATCTTTGGAGATCGGAAACCAGTGTTTGATGGAAGAAAGAATCTCTATACAGCTATGCCTCTTCCAATTGGGAGGGATAAGGTAAGCCTATGGAGGTGTGTTTGGATCAAATGATAGGCAATGGAGCAAAATTCAAGTGTGCTGTAACGTTAACTGCCCCTCTGTCACATCCTGAACTGTTCCACCTGGGAGGAAAGAGCTGCTTGTTGGCTGTGCTGCATCCTAAGAGCCATTAAAACGGCTCTTCATGGGTTATGGTTTTCAGTGACTGAGAATTTATCTCCGTCTGGAGGCAGGAGTTGAGAAATTCCCGAAACCATTGCATTATAAGTATGTGGATGTGCCCCAAACTACCACCAGACAGGAACCTGGACTCGTTGGTGGGCAGGTAAAGACCTCGGAGAGGCATGAACGTTGGTGCAGGTTGTCTCTCTAGGGCAATGAATCGGCCATGTTCAGCTGTGCCAGTGACTCCTGAAACAGTAATCATGGTAACCAGTCAACCTTGGCACAGTGGCTGTATTAAAATGTCCACTTTTTTACTATCTTGATCCTGGTCATGGCCTTCTTCAAAATGTAATATAACATCTGCCTGGAAGTTGTCACTTCGTGACACGTCTTTCAGAAGATAAGTGTCTCTGGGTGTTGGTGGACATTGTTTATCAGCAGAGCAAACACTCATCTTAGGAATAATCTTTACACACCCTTTCAAAATAATAATTTCCAACTATCCCATTGAGAATGAGCTGCAATTAGCTTCTTGACCCCGCTGGTCTCTGAGAGAGAATATAGCTTAGAGCTAAGCATGTCTCAGACTGCTGTTCAGGATTAGATTTGGGGACAGGGTAAGGGAGCTGCAAGTTCTCTGCAGGCATTGCACTTTTTGCCTATGCATTTTAGTGATAATCTTGAAATGACTAAGCTCCTTTCCTCTGTCTGGGCTGTCAGCATAGCCAAGTGGCTTGGCATCGAGAAGTGGGGCTCGGAGTCGCCCTGCTCTGATAGTGCCGGGAGCGTTGTGAATGAGCGCGGGCGATAAGGGCTCCCTGTCAGGTCCAGCCCTCTCATGGGGATACTGAGTGATAACACCGGGCACAAAATGGGCAGTGTCTGTGCAGTTGGCTGACATTGGGTGTTGTGAATTTGAGGTGGTTCCCAGGACGAGATGCCTCTTGGTTGAGGATTAGCTCCTGCAATCTAACCTGGTATGTGTTCAAGGTGCACTGATCAAAAAAGTTTTGTGTTTGCATGTTTGTTTGCTTAAAGTGGAATAAGAAAGGAAAGCAGAAGGAGTTGATTCACTGTTTTGTCTGCACATAGTTAAGATGAGTCACAGGGGGCATTAGAATATTTTCAGAAGTGACGGTGGGAGTTCATACAGTATTCAAATTCAAGGCGTGCCATTGTAGAAGTCACATGGGCTCTGGGTTAAAAATAGAACAGATCCAGGTCCTGCTTCATCCTTATGTGTGGTGGGAGGTTGGCTAAAGCCACCTCACTTTGACATAGCCCAGTATTTTATCATATGGCAATATGACAAGATGGTGAGACAGGGCTCTAGGGATGTGGGCGAGACCTGAATGAATAAATGCACCTCAAGAGGAGCTATTCCACATTTCTTATTTTCCTGCCGCCCCCCGCCAAGTTTTCTGTTAAAATGCAGCTTCTGCATTCCCAGCCCACTCCGAGTTGGTGCCCATGCTGCTAGCCCTAAACCCTCCTTTGAGTTCAAGGCCTTAGGGAGTACAGAGCAGACACTAGTGATTCCTGTTACTGCCTCAGATCTATGCCTGTCCTGACCCTAACCCATGGGGTTCCAGGGGCCCGTCACAACCCTTCATACATACTATCCAGCCCAAGTGGATGCTTGCTTCCTCTTGATTTTTTTTTTTCTTTTATCATTATTATCTTTATTGGGCAGAGACAGCCAGAAATCAAGAGGGAAGTGGGTAATAGAAAGGGGAAGAAAGACAGACACCTGCAACACTGCTTCACCTTTCACAAAGCTTTCCCCCGCAGGTGGGGACAAGGGGTTTGAACCTGGATCCTCGCACACTGTATCATGTGCTCTCAACCAGGTGTGCCACCACTCCCCCCTGCTTATTTCCTCTTCAGTCTAATCCCATACATCTGTCCTTTTCCAGATGAGCTCTAAGGTCCTGCCTAAAACCACAATGTGTGTTTAGCAGGAGATCTCTTGGTGGACACCATTCCTTTCAATTTTTTTTGCCCTGGTTTTATTGTTGTAGTTATTATTTGTTGTTATTGATGTTGTCATTGTTGGATGGGGCAGAGAGAAATGGAGAGAGGAGGGGAAGACAGACACCTGCAGACCTGCTTCACTGCCTGTGAAGCGACTTCCCCACAGGTGGGGAGCTGAGGGCTCGAACCGGGATCCTTACGCCAGTCCCTGCACTTTGCGCCACCTGCACTTAACCCGCTGCGCTATCGCCCAACTCCCCTCTTTCATCTTTTTAAAGGTTCTCTCCAGTACTTGTGAGATACCAAATGCTTCGTTTTCAAGTTAATACAGTTTGCCCCTTTCCTGTTCCCTGCACATTCACACAGTGTCATCTTGTTTGCTTTTACATAGGTTGCTCTTTCTGTAAAGTGCTTTCCTTTGTACTCACAGGCACATCCGTAGTAAGAGAGAGTATCTCAGTGTCTTTTTCCACCTTGCCTGCTTAGTGGGCAGATGGGGCTGCCGGTGATGTCCCTCCTCTGTACATAGGGAAGGCCCTATGCCACCCTCCCCTGACTTTCCTTGTCTGTTCTGACCCCCTGCTTCCTGTTTAGATTCCAGCCCCTGTGCAGAGAGGGAACACCTATGTGAGGGCTGAAGAAACTGATCCAGATGAGTGGCCACTTTGTAGAGGAGGCTGAGGAGCTATGAGTTGCTCATAGTTTGGGGTGTAGCTCTAGGTCCTATGGCAGAAGTATGCCATGATATGCAAGAATGGCAGGTCTGTTCTTTTCTCTGCTGCTGGGTCCAGCCCTGGATTGGCCTTTGTGGGGTCTGAAGCTTCCTGAATCTTCGGTCTCTGCTTATTCAGGGAAGACCAAGCTCCTTCACACACACCCTGCCTCCCAGCAGAAGGAAGCAGCAGGGAGGTGTATGGCATGAGTGGGTAACGGACCCCACATAGAAAGCATTCACCATCGGACAAGACAGCTCTGCATAGACCCATTCAGAATGCCTCTGCCTGTCTGTTTCTTAAGACCCTTTGTCCCCCAGCCCCCTGCATATGTTTGAAGAACATGTCTGCTCTGGAGAGGGCTGGTGCCAGGCATCCTGGCAGCTGTTGTCCATGGTGCGGATTCGACAGGCACAACAGGTGGTAACAGCTCCTCCTATAGGCCCTTGAGCCCCTCAGCCAAGGCCTGGGCCCCCTGCCACCTCCATACCCAGGGTCCTGCCAGGAGGGTAACCCCCTTGTAGGGGCCAGGTGGTGATGAGTTTACAGGCTTTAGCACATGCTATGGCCAAGTTCTGGAAAAGAAAGCCCTGTGGAAATGCAGCTGCTTCCTGCAGCGGCTCCCTGTATATGTGTGTGTGTGTGTGTGGGGGGGGATACCAGAGTAACACTCAGATCTGACAGGTGTAAAATCTGAGGCTGTAGGCTTGCAAAGCCGAGTGCAATACCTGCTGATCCACTTTCCTGGCCAGTGTATGCTGCTTTCACTTTGGATGCTGGCTGTATGGTGCCACAGGGCACCCACGGCGACTTTCAGCCCCTCACCCTGGTGACTCTCAAACGGAGAGTCTGGCATCTTTCTGTCTGAAAAGGTTGGATCTCCCACACACACACACACACACACACACACACACAACTTTCCCCCCATTTTCTACAGTGGTGCCTTTTTCTTCTTTTTCAGTTGGCAATGTTCATAAAGTGGTGCTTGTGTACCCCATGCCACAGGTGGCTGTCATCCCTAAGCTGATGGGCGTTCAGTCTTTGAAGATGCCATGTTTGGGGGAGTTTGTTGCCAAACCTGTAGTTCATGTTGACCTCTTCCTAGGGAACCAAAATGAGGCTGGATTAGGTTCTAGTAGAAATAAAACCTGGGGCCCAGCACAATAGTTTACCTGGATAGTGTGCCTGTCTATCATATGCATGGCCCAGGTTCTAGCCCAGCCCCGATCACATTGGAGGAAGCTTTGGTTCTGTGGTTTCTTGATCCGCCTCTCCATCTGTCTGTCTGTCTGTCTGGAAAAAGTTGGCCTAGAGTGGTGAGACCCTAGCAGTGACCAAAATTAATTAAATTAAAATACATAACTAGGGGTTTAGCATATTAGTTATTCAAAAAACTCATGTCGGAGTGTCGTATGCTTTACATTGGTTTGTTCTAGCCCTCCCCTGCCAAGAGAATTGGATCAGTCCATTTAATTTCGCGGGCCCGCTTGGCCCCGCCCAAAGGAACCCTGAGAGAGGGTTCCTGAGTTCAAGAGGGCCAGGTTTTCAGAGGGTTCCCCAGTATGAGAGTTCCAGAGTTCCAGAGTTGGAGAGTTCCTGAGTTCAAGAGTAAGAGAGAGTGCTTGCACCGCCGCAAAGAGACAGCAGAGTTCTGTTTGGTGATTAGTTTGTCTTAGTTTATGAATCGTTGTTCCTGAATAAAGAAATACAGCTTCCCTGCCCAGCCGTTGTCTCCGCGTCTCTGTTACCCGCCCGTGAAGCTAGCCGGCCCGGCAAGAGCCTCCGAATTTTAACAACATCAGAGGCTGTGAGGTTCCATGTTCTTAACACCACCATAAGGCAGAGTTGAACAATGCTCTGGTATAATAAATAAATAAAAACATATAGAAGTCCTTTCTCTTAAAAACAAAAAAAAAGAGAGAGACAGTGAGACCAGCATATTGCGCTGTGTATTACACAGTGCCAATGATAGAACCTGGAGTGTTTCTCTCATGTCTACTAACTAGACATGGAGGGGCGGGGAGTAAAAGTTTGGGACTAGGGAATAGCTCACCCAGTAGAGCACATTGTGAGGACCTGGGTTTGAGCTTCTTGTGCCGCACAGGAGCATCGTGCACAGCACATACCGTGCTCTCTCCTTTCCTCCCCAATCCCCACCTCCCCATCTTAAAAAAGAAATGTGGGAAGGGGGTGTTGGGCAGTAGTGAAACAGGTTAAGTGCACATGGTGCAAAGCGCAAGGACTGGTGTAAGGATCCCAGTTCAGGTCGCTTCACAAGCGGTGAAGCAGGTCTGCAGGTGTCTTTCTCCCCCTCTGTCTTCCCCTCCTCTCTGTTTCTCTCTGTCCTATCCAACAACAATGGCAATGGCAACAAAATGGGAAAAATAGCCTCCAGGAGCAGAGGATTCATAATGCAGGCAGAGCCCCAGCGATAACCCTGGAGGCAAAAAAAAAAAAAGTCAGGCCATTGAAAATAGCTCACTTGGATAGTGTTCTGCATTGCTTTGTGCATGGTTCAGGTTCAGCCTGGCTCCCAGCATATGGAAGGTAGTTTCAGTGCTGTCGTCTTTTTCACTCTGTGCCTCTCTCTCTCTGTCTTAAACCAGGAGTAATGATATCATGCAGGCACATAGCCCCAGCCCCCATGACCACATGTAGCCTGTGGCCACCATCCATCAGAGCAGCACAGGAAGAGACCATTTCTCCTATCACGGAAAGTTCTGCTGGGCAGAGCTACTGTGGTCTATTGAGCACCATAGCGTTGACTATTCTGAGACTTGGCTCAAAATTTCATTCCTTCCTGGTAAATTCCAGTTGATACGGTAGTCTGTCTTCCTTCCTTCCTTCCTTCCTTCCTTCCTTCCTTCCTTCCTTCCTTCCTTCCTTCCTTCCTTCCTCTCTTTCTTTCTCTCTCTTTCTTCCTTTCTTTCTTTCTTTCTTTCTTTCTTTCTTTCTTTCTTTCTTTCTTTCTTTCTTTCTTTCTCTTCCTCCCTTCCTTCCTTCCTCCCTCCCTCCCTTCCTTTCTCCCATCCAAGTACTAACCAGGCCTGACCCTGCTTAGCTTCCGAGATGAGAGGAGGTCGGACAGGTTCAGGGTGGTATGACCGCAAACCTTTCTCTCTCTCTCTCTCTCTCTCTCTCTCTCTCTCTCTCTCTCTCTTTCCCTCTTTCCCTCTCCCCCCTTCCTTTCTTTCTTCCTTTCTTTCTTTCCAAAGCCAGGTATAAGATGTTAATTTATGGGAGTCGGGCTGTAGCGCAGCAGGTTAAGCGCAGGTGGCGCAAAGCGCAAGGACCGGCGTAAGGATCCCGGTTCCAGCCCCCGGCTCCCCACCTGCAGGGGAGTCGCATCACAAGGGGTGAAGCAGGTCTGCAGGTGTCTGTCTTTCTCTCCCCCTCTCTGTCTTCCCCTCTTCTCTCCATTTCTCTCTGTCCTATCCAATAACAATGACATCAGTGGTGACTACAACAATAAAACAGCAAGGGCAACAAAAGGGAATAAATAAATAATAAAAAAAATTTTTTTAAAAGATGTTAATTTATTTATATGTTCTATGTTATCTGTTAATAACATATGACATATATCTTCAATATTCTTTGAGCATATCGTACAGAAATATTGTTCAAAGTACATGGGCTTTTATATAATTTTGTTAAAAAATAGTAAGTCCCAAATGATTAAATATAACATGTAGTTTTTTTTCTAGAAAAGTGCAGTCATATTTTATAATAGAAATCTACAGTAAATATGCTTGGAGAGAAATTGTGGGGAGATCTCAATTAAGTAACTGGTAATACCTACCTATAAGCTTTATTACATAGGACATTGTGGAAAGTCACAATTTTCACATGTTCAGAAAGCTTTTTTCAAAGTCTTTTGATACAGGGTTTCCTTTTTCTTTCTTTTCTTTTCTTTCTTTCTTTTTTTAAAAGATTTTATTTATTAATGAGAAAGATAGGAGGGGGAGAGAGAGAGAGAGAGAGAGAGAACCAGACATCATTCTGGTACATGTGCTACCAGGGATTGAACTCAGGACCTCATGCTTGAGTCTAGTGCCTTTGCCACCTCCTGAACCACTTTTTTTTCTTTACTGAGAGGAGTAATGATTTGTAGTCGACAGTAAAATACAGTAGTTTGTACATGAGTAACATGTCTCAGTTTTCCATATAACAAGTCAACCCCCACTAGGTCCTCCTCTGCCATCATGTTCCAGGACTTGAACCCTGCCCCACCCCAGAGTCTTTCACTTTGGTGCAACACACCAAACCCAGTCCAAGTTCTGCTTTGTGCTTTCTTATTTTTCAGCTTTTTAAACAAAATTATTATTAGTGATTTAATAATGATCGACAAGATTGTGGCATAAGAGGGATACAATTCCTACCACCAGAGTGCCATATCCCAGTGGGTCTGTTTTCTCTGCTTGTCTTGCAGGGGGGATGTTGAAGGCCACGGCTCTCACCACGGGTGGGCGTGGGCAGCCCCGGAGAAGGGCTGGGGCCATGGGAAGGGGAGCCCTGTGAAATGTCCCCACCACACTCCTCACCCAGAAACTGAGCTGCTCTGACCTTTACTGTAAACCTGCTTCATCAAGAAAATGGGGCAGAATTTAGGCCACACTCATCTGAGCCCTAAAGTTGATAGCGCTTACTGTTGGCTTTACCACATCTATCCTGATGTTTTCTTGTTTGTAAGTAACTTATTTTCACTACAAAGCTAGCTTTCCTACTCTTAGGGGACCTGGAAATTGTGAGCCCCCAGATTTCTCAGTTTCACTGGCCAGTAACTCCCTCAGGACCTCCAGGAAACTGCCCAACCTCCTTTTCTCACCTCAGAGCTGCTGCAGCCTGTGCTTTCTCCTCAGTCACCTCGCTTTCTGGGCACACTTCACAGAAAGGCTGCCCACAGCCCAGGGAGCAAGGCGGGCTCCCTTCGTGAATGTTGCTTCTTCAGCATGGTGTCCCCTGGCCCATACAGGATTGGACACCTAGCCTGCATGTAGACATTTACAGGAGGAAGAAATCTGGGTGCTGGTGGGAGTTAAGCGCGTGTTCCCTCTTGTGTGTGGTTGGCCCAAGAGTCTTGGAAGGGTCGGCCTTCGTGAGAGCCCAGAGCTCCTCCGGTGTACATGAGAGTGACTATGTGCTCTGTCCCACCCGCACAGGTGGAGCTGGAGGTCACACTGCCGGGAGAAGGGAAGGACCGCATCTTCAAGGTGTCCATCAAGTGGGTGTCCTGCGTGAGCCTGCAGGCGTTACACGATGCACTTTCAGGGCGGCTGCCCAGCGTCCCTTTTGAAACGATTCAGGCCCTGGACGTGGTCATGAGGCATTTGCCATCCATGAGGTGAGGCCTGCCTGTGAGCTGGGGAGGGAAAAAGAACCAGGAGCATGTGCTTCTGCCTGAGTGTTCCCTGGAGAATAGGACTCTGTCCACGGATCAGCAGTGCAGGCATAGGAGAAGTGTTAATTGAAAGTAAATCACCAGAAGTCTGAGCCTAGCGTAAAAGATCACCCTCCTTCCTGTGTAGACTTGAACTCTTTCTGGCTTTCGGTGGCTCTCACTTCGCACTTGTCTTCTTAGGACAGTACTCCTAGTACTGAACTTCCACCATGTGGGGGAGCCCCTCCAGACTGTAGGCCACATCTCCTCTGACTTGTGCATTTTCCTGTGGGATGACTTTCTTACCACTCGTCACCCACTTGGAGCCTTTTGGGCCAGTGAATAGAGACTCTTGAGTGGGCCCTGATTGGCTTTCTGGCTGGCAGAGAGCTGCCCCGATTGATTTCCCTGTGAGCAGCCATTGGAGCAAGGCCAAGTGTATGCATCCGGCCTCAGGGTTCTGCCCTGGCTACCTGCTTGCTCTTAACCAGTGCTGGCCCTTGGCATGTGGGAGGACCTCCCGAAACACAATAGGTCCTTGCTTGCAGTTGTCTGCAGGCATTTGAAACCTGCAACAATAAGCCAGTGGAAATATAGTGAAACCAGGCCCTCAAGTTGTCCATTGTGAACTAGCATTTCTCTCTCTCTCTCTCTCTTTTCTCATCAGTGTTCTGAGCAAAACCATGAATGAAACCATTGAATAAGTAAAAGCTAAGGAAACCTAAGCACTGAACCCACAGCACAGCCCAGGCCCTATGATGCCAGGAGAGCAAGGCTGCCTTTTTTCCTAGGGAAGCTTAATGTGCTGGGTTAGGTTTAAAGGGGATTGTGATGTCTCAGGCAGACTTTGGGGGTGGGAGGCACAAACACAGGGCAGCTCATTCCTGGAGGAGATTTCCTTTCCACCACCAAGCCCCAGCCCCCACATGTCAGCTGCCACTGCTTGGAGCTGTTGATGGGAGAAAGACATGTGGCTGTAACGGAACCTTCTAGAAAGAGAGTGACTTTTATTTTCTGAAGCCCTTTGAATTAATTACCATGTTATTTTTATAGTCAACCTGGTACAAAGTCTCAGTTTTCTTTTGGGAAAATAATAGGAAAGAAGAGAGAAGATCAGCCCATGTATGGGCGAAGTGCTTGGTTTGATTGACAGTGCAGCCTGCAAGTGGGCAGCTTCATGGATAGACACTGAGTTCCTTTTTGGCCTCGGTGCTGGCGACACTGCAGTAAAGAATGTGCTGCTTACTCGGTGGCCTTGGCAGCCAGCATGCTCTCTGTAACCGACCCTCAGAACAGGCACATGCACATTAACACCCCCCTGCATGGTGTCTCAGCTCTGTGGACAGGGTGTTTAGAGTGTCTCCTTAAAGGGTGATGATGGTAAACGTGACCTCCCAGCCTGGTCCTAGACCCCAGCAGCAGACTCCCCAAGTCCTGAGCAGGCAGTAGGCAAACACAGTTGACACAAGTGCATTCTGGAATGATAGTGTGTCTTGCAGACACAGCAGCTTGAAGATGGGAAGTCAGTGTTAATGTGTGAGGTAAGGGGAGGGTGGAGCTGGACACTATGTGTGCTGAGTCCCTGACTTAGCCAAAGCCCTTCCAGATTCAGCAGCTGGTTAGTGGGGTCACATGAGAATGTTCTGCTTTTGTCTCCACCCTGAGTGATGGTGTTAATCATCTCTGATCTGTGAAGCGAGGCCGTGAGACACCTCCCCTCCCCGGCTATGGTTTACACAGCTTCCCTCAGCAGATGTGGACACAGGCAGGTGCAATAGTGACAGCAGTTTTATAACAAGTGGGATGATGATGGATGTTTGTTGCTCACTCAGCGTGGAGGAAGCCACACCTGACTGTCTGGGCCTGTTTCAGGTACACGCCTGTAGGCCGGTCCTTCTTCACTGCATCTGAGGGTTGCTCCAACCCTCTTGGAGGGGGCCGAGAAGTGTGGTTTGGCTTCCATCAGTCTGTCCGACCTTCTCTTTGGAAAATGATGCTAAATATTGACGGTAAGCACAAGCTGGCCTTTATGGGGGGTGAGTGTGGGCCATTGCTGAGGGGCTGGCTCCAAACACTGGCATGATGCTCAGTGTCCCTGGAGGTGGTGAGTTGGAATGGGGGTGGCCTGAAGCCAGCATGTCCAGCAGGTTCCTCACCAGTACTTAGGGCAAGCATCAGGCTTTCTAGAGACCAACGACACCCATGAGTTCCTGTTCATTCCACATGGTCGGTAGGAGCTCAGTAGTTGATCAGCTCGGCCTGTTCATTGTGGCCCTCCTCCAGACCGGGGAGCACCTTGCCCACCATGGAAACCTCGCCTGCTTCTCAATACCCAGTTTGATTTTCAGAGGCTAATTTTGTCTTCAGGCACTTAGTTTTGCCCCTATCCACACCCCCCCCACCCCACTCCCACTGTCTTTGTTCCTCCTCTGTCACCCAGCATGACTTCCTCAGACGATGAGGATGGCAGTGTCGTCTTCCAGGCCCGCCGGCGGACACAGCTCCACGGTACTCTGGAACTGTAAAGGGCCACCATCATGCAGAACCCTCACGCTTTCCCTCTGTCTCTTTCCCCACCCGCAGTCTCAGCAACGGCATTTTATAAGGCACAGCCAGTAATCGAGTTTGTTTGTGAAGTTTTGGATTTTAAAAGTATTGAAGAGCAACAGAAACCTCTGACAGATTCCCAAAGGGTCAAGTTTACCAAAGAGATCAAAGGTAACCAACCAGCTGTACTCAGCCTCTGACTGAGGCCCCTGTACCCCTGTGGCCTGCATTCCTTCCAGGGCTGAGGGTGGCAAGGGGTGAGCCTGTCATGTGTGTCCATCCACTTCACAGAGCGGGCACACTTTTGCTCCAAGTTAGGGCTCTCCAGGTGCGGGGAGAGCAGGGATGGAGGGAAGCATAATGGTTATACAAAATGACTCATGGCTGAGGCTCTAAGGTCCCAGGTTCAACTCCCCATCTCCCCCCAGCACCACCAAAAGCCAGATCTGAACAATACTCTGGTGTGTGCCAACCCCCTTCCCTGTGGCTTTCTTTATTGTTCTCAGTAAAACTTTCTTTAAGAAGGAAAGTTTTCTTTAAAGAAAATGATGATGATGATGATGATGATGATCAGTATCTTGAGACATTCTAGATGTGTACTTTTCCTCACACCGTGGCAGCGTCTGTGTGCACTTGATCTGATTTCACTCCAGGAGACACGAAATGGTGGAAGGCTTTCTGCGCCTCCCACAATCCTCTAGCCTGTTCTTTTCAGGGGGCATTTTTAAAGGACATTGGCAGAAATCTATAGATTTCTGGAGAAAGCATATAAAACTGCTGAGCCCATGGGTCTCCCCCTGAGCTTTAAGAGGCGTCTCCTACCTCTGGTCTGGTCACTTTGGGGGGTGAAACCCTTGTGGGTGGGGCGAGCCTGGCTGGGTGTCCTTGGGTAACCCACGCCTTCCCTTCCATCGCAGTTGGAGGTTAAAGATGCCCCAACTGCAAGTCTGTGGACTGGCCCCTGTGGAGCTGAGCCCCTGGAGCTGGGCTTGTGTCATGCTGGGGTGTGCTGCTCGCTGTCTGCTAACTGCCCGCTTTGTCTCCAGGTCTGAAGGTGGAAATCACACACTGTGGGCAGATGAAGAGGAAGTACCGAGTCTGCAATGTGACCCGGAGGCCCGCCAGCCACCAAACGTAAAGGCCCTTCCTCTCCTCACCACCCCAGTATCTCATCTCATTATCACTCAGACACCCACTCTCTGGAGCAGTGACTCATTCTAGCTTTAAAAGTCCAAAGTCACACCTTTGGCTCAGTCACTTCCAAATGTCACCTAATTTAGTAAAATAATGAAATTCTACCATGTTTGGTTAAAAGGGTGGGGGCTTGGATTTACGGGTAGAGGAGGACAGAAGACAGGTTCTTTTGTTCCCAGCAGTGAGCTCAGCAGTGAGCAAGATCCTAGAGAGAGTGGGGCTGCCCTATGCACAGGGAGGGGCTCAGCCCAGGCTGGTGCAGTGAAACTGGGCCATATGCTCTGCCAGTCACACTCTCCCATCTGTGCCCCGGCATTCCTTGGGTAAGACTGCATCACAAAGATATGGAGCTGCCTTGGGTTTCCCGGTCATCTATAAGAGAAGTGGTAGATTTCTCCCTGCCCCACCTGAAGTCTCCTAGACCCAAAGAACATTCATTTGCTCATTTCACACCATTTCATGAGATAGCCCATAGACAGGCCCGCCTGTCTGCTGAGAAGGGGAAGATAAGCCCGTGCCTGGTGTCGGTGATCTGCCGCCAAGCAGAGCCTACAGGGTGGATGGCATGTGGGTGGAGCGAGGGCGTTGGCAGATGTCCCCTGCCTTGTATGCACTGCCCAGACCACAGAGATCAGGGCACTACCAGGTGCTCCTGTCCTTACGAACGAACTAACCTCCTCCTGCCTGGAACCACCCTTGTGTGGCTCTGAGTAGCTGACTTGGCTAGTCCCTACCTGTGCCCTTCCCTAAAAGGTTTCTGGTCCTTGGGACTAGTGCTTACAGCCCATATTTGACTTTCACAGTCACCATATCAACAGAAAGGTGCATGGGTTTTTCTTTATAGGTTTATCTTCACTTGTCCTTGTTCCCTTCCATCTAGCATGAAATAGACAGAGGATGATTTGTGATTATAGCAAACTGTGTGCATTTAAGGTTTTTAATTTCTCAGCTTCAGAGTTAACCACTGCAGTGTAGGGACACAAGAATATCCCAGACATGCCTGAGTGCCTGCTGTCGTGTTGGCTTCTGGGAGGTGCTTTGAACAGTTGGCCTCCGAGCATCACCCCCTGCATCCCTGGGAGAGCTGGCCCGCACAGGATTCTGCTGCCCAGCCCCGGGGAATTCCAAACCTGGAGCACCTCCTTGCTTCCCTAGGTTCCCACTGCAGCAGGAGAGTGGGCAGACGGTGGAGTGCACGGTGGCCCAGTACTTCAAGGACAGGCACAAGCTGGTTCTGCGCTATCCCCACCTCCCATGTTTACAAGTTGGACAAGAGCAGAAACACACCTACCTTCCCCTTGAGGCAAGTGCACTGGCGGGAGGGGCCAGCAGGCAGTGTGCTTATTACTCCAGGCAGACCTTGGGGTTGGGGGATGAGAGGTGGGGGTGTTGCTGTCAGCCAACAGTCCACAAGCTGCTCCCTCAAGTGTGTGCTGTTCCTAGCGGATTTCTATAACGATAGTCGTCAGATAATTTGCATGCTGCTGCCTGGTCTGTGGCCAAGGGCTAGATACAGGCAAGACAGACCCAGCCAGGCACCAGCCCTCTGGCCACATCACCAGTTCCGTGCTGACCAGTGGCTTCTCCGTAGGTCTGTAACATAGTGGCAGGACAGAGATGTATAAAAAAGTTGACTGACAATCAGACCTCAACCATGATCAGAGCAACTGCCCGCTCAGCGCCCGATCGGCAAGAAGAGATCAGCAAACTGGTGAGTGCTGAGTCTCCTGTGCTGGGGACAGGACAAAGGATCCCTTCATGGCCCCAGCTGACAAGGCTGACAAGACTCTGCCTTTGTTCCCTTTTCAAGATGCGTAGTGCAAGTTTTAATACAGACCCGTACGTCCGAGAGTTTGGAATCATGGTCAAGGATGAGATGACAGATGTGACTGGCCGTGTCCTTCAACCACCCTCCATTCTCTATGGGGGCAGGGTAAGTGCTGGAGGGGCTGGGAGGGGCTGAATGAGGGTGTGTGTGTGTGTGTGTGTGTGTATCTTCTGGTCCATGATGGAGCTTCATCAACAGAAGTATGGACTGTGGTCAGGGGGGAGAAGCCTTCCTACTCTCGTTTGCAGCTGTGCAAGATAGGAGCCATAACAGGCCATTGCCTTTCCAGGGGGTTCTAGGAACCAGAAACTAACTCACCTCATAGAGCACACAGTTCGCCACGCACAAGGACTTGGGTTCAAGTTCCCTGTACCATGTGGGAGCACCAAGCTGTCGTATTCTGATCGTGGTTGAGGTGTCACTCCTTATCTGTCTGTCTGTCTTGCTTTCAGTATCTGAAGTTAAAAGAAATACCAAGCAGCAGCTAGCTAGGAATGGTGGAACCACACGGGGCAAATCCTCAGTGCATTGTAAACCGATTAATGGCCAGGAAATAGCTCACCCGGTAAAGCAGGTGCCTTCCTAAGTGCAAGACTCTAGGTTACAGCCCGGGCACCACACGGGAGCATCATGGATGGCACTAGGGTGAGGCCATAAATAGTGAGGCAATATCTTCTCTCTCTCTCTCTCCCTCTCTCTCTCTCTCTCTCTAATAATTAAAGAGTGAGAATATTGACCCAGGGAGGGCTGCTTGGTGGTATGATCATGAGTATGTGAAGCCCAGATGCCACATAAAAATAGGAGGTTGTGGGGGCCGGGTGGTGGCGCACACATTACAGTGCACAAGGACCCAGGTTCAAGCTCCCAGTCTCCACTTGCAGGAGGAAAGCTTCACGAGTGGTGACGCAGGGTTGCAGGTGTCTCTCTGCCTCTCTTCCCATCTCTGTCTCCCCCTTCCCTCTTGATTTCTGGCTATCTCTATCCAATAAATAAAGAAAGATAGCTAAAAATTTTTTTTAAAAAAGGAGGTTGTGCAGTAGTAGAACTTTGAATTTAAAAGCACGAGGTTCCAAGTTTGACCCCAACACCCTCCCCCGGCATGGCATGTGTCAGATTGTTGTTGTGATTTCTCCCTCCCCGCCTCTCCCTCATTTTCCTATCTAATAAAATTGAAAAGGACCCCTCCCCCCAAAACACTTGTCTTTTTGGAGATAATTTTCATTGTCCCATCAAATCTTAAGTATCATTGGTGTGGTAGGTACATTACCAGTATTATGTTCTAGAAGCTTATACTTCTTGTCCTTTAATTTGAGATTTGGAGAGATTTTGTAGTAAGCATAGCAATCATTTGATGTTTTGTTTCTGTTTTGTCTTTGACAATTTCATCTCTAGCTTTTTCTTTTTTTTAACATATACATTATTTATATGTAGAAACAGATTGATTGGGAGTAGATAAGGGAGAGAGACATAGCTCTGCTTTACCACGTGATGCATCACCCCTGCAGGTGAAGATCCTGGGCTTGACCCTGCATCCTTGCACATTGTAACATGTGTGCGCTACCTGGTGTGCCACTGTCTGGTCCTTCTTTTTATATTATTATTATTATTATGCCTCCAGGGTTATTGCTGGGGCTCAGTGCCTGCACCATGAATCCACTGCTCCTGGAGGCCATTTTTCCCCCTTTTGTTGCCCTTGTTGTTGTTGCCTCATTGTGGTTGTTATTGTTATTATTGACGTCATTCATTGTTGGATAGGACAGAGAGAAATCGAGAGAGGAGGGGAAGACGGGAGAGAAAGACAGACCCCTGCAGACCTGCTTCACCGCCCGTGAAGCGACTCCCCTGCAGGTGGGGAGCCGGGGGCTCCAACCAGGATCCTTATGCCGGTCCCTGCGCTTTGCGCCACGTGCGCTTAACCCGCTGCGCCACCACCTGACCCCCCACCCTTTTATTTTAATGACATCTGGGAAATGAACTCAGGATCTCTCATGTAAGCAATACTGGTATCTAAGTGGCCTCAGAGGCCCTTCTTTCTTTTTTTTCATTTCTTAGTTAGTGAGAAAGGAGGAAATAGACATCAAGAAGAGAGAGAGAAAGGCAGCACAGCAGCCCTTCACCATCCCTGGTGCCACCCATGGCACAGGGGCTCGCACCCAGGGCTTCTGGCAGGGTAGGGCCCTCAGTCTGTCTCGAGGCTCCTCCTAGTATGTGATCAAAGTGTCCTGACCACTGACTTCCTGGACTGCCCAGAGAAACAGTCCTGTCTCTTGCTTCTGGGTTACCTTGCAGTTGCCCCTGGGATGATAGAGGCCTTGCCAACTTGGCTCCTGAGGCAGCGATGAAAGCTCTGCCTGCCTGCCAGCCTTTGATCCAATGGCAGTCGGTCACCCTTGCCCTCAGGCCTAGAACTGTCTGGTTGTCTTATTACTGGATCTTTTTCTTTCTGATTTTAAAATGTTTTATAAGTTGTTTGAAAATGTTTCGAAGCTCAAAAGCTAAATTGCCAGAAAAGGTCTGTGTTTTGGCAACTCTCCCAGGAAGCGAGCTGTTGGCTCTCTAAGTTATCTCTAAGTTCTCCCTCTCCTTTCTAAGTTCGCCAGTAGTTACATCTTAACTACTCCTACCTTGTTTTTTTGGTTGTTTTTTTTTCTACAGAGATATGTGTATGCAGTGGTTGATTGATCCTTTTTGATTTACGTAAAACACTTGGTCTGTACGGGCGCTGAGCCCTGATATTGCCATGGGGCTCCCCCAGTCCCAACCAAGCCCCAAAGCTTCTATGCTGCCATTCTGCCCAGATGCCTCACTTAACTCTTCTAACTGTACGAAGGAACATGGCTCCTCCTTCACACATATGTGAAGAAATGCCTAACAGAGTGAGAGCCTCTGGTGGACCTATGTGGCCAAGTACAGATTCCATATCCAGTGGCTGTCATGGCCCCTACACTATTTTACCAGCATTACATTTCCTTAATACAGACAGAAGTGCTTTGGAAAATAAGATAGCTCTTGAATTCTACTCTGACAGAAATGGTAGAAATGTGACTTAAAAAAAAAAAAAAAACTAATGCTTCGAAGTGGACAATACTTTCAGATTTTGTCATCTGCTCTTTGTTCACCTACAGGACAATCCGTTATTTCTCTCCTCTGTAAGCAGAGTGAGTACACAGGGAGGGTCTTGTGGGCAGATAGTTTTGCCCCTTCAGAGACATTGGACAGTCTGGAGACTGGGTATTAGAAAGCACAGATACTGTGTATAGGACACGAGCCAGGCGGTGGTGCACCTGGTTAAATGTACGTGTTACAGTGTGCAAGGACCTGGGTTCAAGCTCCTGGTCCCCACTTGCTTCACAAGTGGTAAAGCAGGGCTGCTGGTATCTTTTCTCTTTCCCTTCGTATCTCTCCTCTCAATTTCTCTGTCTCTATCCAATAATAAACGAATTAATTACTATGTATAGGACATCCCACAATCAGTGTTTCCCACCACTGTCCACGATGCTAGAGCTGAGAAGCAGGCCAGCAAACAAACCCCAGACTCCTATAGGAAGGTGGAAAATATTTATCTGAATAAATAAATAAATAAGGGGCAGAGGTAGATAGCATAATAGTTATGCAAACAGACTGTCATGCTTGAGGCTTCGAAGTCCCAGGTTCAATCCCCTGCACCACCATAAACCATTGATCAGTGCTCTGGTTAAATAAATAAATAAATAAATAGGAAGCACACATTTACTTTTGTGGTATTTATTTTTATATATTAGAACACTGTTCAGCTCTGGCTTCTAGGGGTGCTGAGAATTGAACCCTGAGAGCTGCAGGCACGAAAGTCTTGCATAACCAGTATGCTATTTAACCAGTATTTCCCTGACCTGCTATGATGTACTTGGTATTTACTCATTCATATATTTATTTTGCCACCAGGTTTATTGCTGGGGTTTGGTATCTATACAATGAATCTACAGTTCTTGGTAGTTTTTTTTCCTCTTTGCTTTATTTGATAGGACAGAGAAATTGAGAGGGTAGGAGAGGTATTAATAAGAGAGGTGAGGGAGTCAGGTGGGCGGTAGTGCAGGGGTTAAGTGCACATGGCGCAAAGCACAAGGACTGGTATAAGGATCCCAGTTCGAGCCCCCATTCCCCACCTACAGGGGAGTTGCTTCACAAGCGGAGAAGCAGGTCTGCAGGTGTCCATCTTTCTCTCCCCCTCTCTGTCTTCCCCTCCTCTCTCCACTTCTCTCTGTCCTGTCCAACAACAACGACATCAATAACAACAATAATAACTACAACAACAATAAAGAAAAGGGCAACAAAAGGGAAAATAAATAAATAAAATTTTTTTTTAAAGAAAGAAAGGTGGACATCTGCTGTAGTTTATAGTGGTGCAGGGGATGAACCTGGGATTTTGGAGACTCAGACATGAAAGTTTTTGCATAGTCAATATACTATCTCTTCCCACCCATGTGTTTGATTTTTATAAATGTTTATTTTTGTTTATCAGAGTACTGTTAATATTCAACTTACAATGGTGCTAGAGATTGAACCTGAAAAATGAGTCTCGGGCATGAAAGCCTTTTTGTTTAACCAATATGCTTTCACTCCAGTCCTATGCAAAATTCTTTTCTGCTGCAAAATAGAAAAATGAACGGCCACAGGCACGGTCTTTTTTTCCTTGCTGCCTAGAACTATAGCCCTGCTCCTATGTGTAGCCCTTCCTCTCTAATCCGGGTCTTCGGCATCACTTGAAGGCAGTTCAGAGACCCCATCAGTGTTAGACTGTGATGGCTTGGACTATCCCGTTAGGGTTGGAAGATGCTAACACTAGGCGGATGCATTGCTTCCTTAAATGTCAATAGCTTCCATTAAAAAAAAAAAAAAAAACTATTATAGTGAGAGAACCAGAGTATCACTCTGACACACGCCATGTTGAGGACCTCACACTTGAATCTGACACTTTACCCACCGTGCCACCTCCCAGGCCTGGTGACTTACATTTTCAGACATTTTTAGCCTGCACAGTAAGGGGGACGTCCCTTCTCCAGCTGCCTCACTGATCATGGGTGAGGTGAAATGTGTGCAGGCGTTTTGTGGGCCAGCAAGCCTTCCTGCAGCGTCGGAAAGAATTTTCATACCTCCTGGCTGTCCGTGGCTGGATGTTTCTGGGCCTGTTCATGCTGCCTCAATCCCTCCACCCACTCCTCACCCACTCGCAGTTTCCCAGTTCATCCTGCACACCTGGGCAGCTGTGAGGCACAGAGGATTTCAGTTCTTATCCTTGTGAGCCATGTGAGCAGGACCAAAGAACACTGGGAATAATGATCAAATCCACCATTGTTTCTCATTCTGTATTTCTTGCCCTTTGCAGAATAAAGCGATTGCCACGCCTGTCCAGGGTGTCTGGGACATGCGCAACAAGCAGTTTCACACAGGCATTGAGATCAAGGTGTGGGCCATCGCCTGCTTTGCCCCCCAGCGCCAGTGCACGGAAGTCCACCTGAAGTAAGGCCTCCTGGACCTGGGCACACCTGGCTGCGGGTGGGTGGGACGCAGACCGCCTAGGGTGGTGGGACCTTGAGGCTGGGCTAGGAAATGTGAGACCCTCAGAGGTCCTTTACTTCTCAAACACAAGGGGATAGGGATACGAATGTGAAGATGTAATGTAGGTGATTTCAGAAGCACACGAGGAGAAGGTGTTAAGCTATTTTTAAAAACACAGTAGAGCATTTCTGTAAACAAAGATGTGGAAAAGCAATGGCAGGCTGAGGAAGAGAAGGTGAGGGAGAGATGGGAAGACTAGGCGTGCTCTCTCCTGCTTTCCAGGCAAGGACTGGGCCTTGAAAACCATGAGCGAAGCCGGGACCGGAGAACAGGGAAGGCTTTGGTTCACTCTGTTCTTGGTTAGTGCCCCCTGCCAGTCACCCTGGTAAGGAGGTCTTCATCCAGGCAGACTGTGACAAGAAGGGCCTCCCATCCACTAGGCTGTGGCAGTACCTCAGGGAGCAGGTTCCCCGAGCCAGGCAGACCAGCCTTCTGCTAGTAGCACCATCAACGTACTGCTTTGCTTTTTGTCTCAAACAGACCTAAAAGGGGAAGTAAATCTTCCCTCCCCACCTCTCAAGCAGAAGCAGAGGAGGAAAACCACAAAGCCTAGGAGGTGTTGGCAACAGCCTGACTACTGTAGCTCTCAGTGGGTTTTACAGGCTGTCTGTCCAGGTTGCCAGCCAGGCGGGAACACCGGCGTTGACTCTGTGTCCCTATTCCTGCCCTTTCCTTCCTTGTTTGCCTGAGATCAGTGGTCCAGAGTGTGCTGTGTGCAGCTCCAAAAGGAGACGCGTGTGACCATCACCTGAAAGTGACAGCCCTAAGTACTCCTTACCCTTTTTTTTACTAAGGCTTCCTTATCTTCATTCTTCAGCTTAAAATAGAAGCTATTTCTCAGTCTCCCCTGCCTTTCCTGGGACTGTCACGGAAGCTGCCGGTGTTACTCTAGCTGGGAGGTGCTTTGTTTTCTCCTGTTGTGATGTCACCTGAGCCTACACTATGCCCAGGAGACTCCCTGGGTTAGTGTCAGCTAAAGATCCAAGATCTCTGATCACACTGGGCATTCTGGAAGCTCATGTAGGACTTGGGGCAGATGTTCTGTTCCATTGTGGTTTTAGATGTATAGCATGAAAGCTGGGACTCTCATGAGCTCAAGTGGATGGGATGTGAAGTCTCCTAGCCTAGGGGGGTAAAATAGCATCCATGACTTAGAAGAACATAAGTTCAGGACTCATACAGTGTTTTTGGTTTTGTTTCTTTTTGTTATTCCACTGTTCCTAGTAGATGCCCTCCCCCGCCTTTAACTAGGTCACGAGTGGGAGATAGGAAGGAAGGAAGGAAGTCAGAAAAGGAGAGATACTACAGTACTGTGCCACCGTGTGTGAAGCTTCCCCTTTGCATGCTACTCCTGTTTGGTTGCCAGGGCTCGAACCTGGGCCCTTGATCGTAGTGAAGTGTGCACTCTTCCGGGTGACCATCTCCCAACCCCTGGGTTTGTTTTCTGTTAGAATTAGGCCTTCCCTTGAAGCTTCCAGCCTGAGTTCTTTGGCTTTCCGGGTGTTAACTGGGCTGCCCCTTCTCCTGCAGGTCCTTCACAGAGCAACTGAGAAAGATCTCAAGGGATGCAGGCATGCCGATCCAAGGACAGCCATGTTTCTGTAAATATGCGCAGGGCGCAGATAGTGTGGAGCCCATGTTCCGACACCTGAAGAACACCTATGCTGGCCTTCAGCTGGTGGTGGTTATCCTGCCCGGGAAGACCCCTGTGTACGGTAGGTGCCTGGCTGCCTCACTGGCCTTTGGAGTCTGTCCTGATCGCCTGGGTGTTTATGGCAGCCTGCTCCTGTTGATGTGCTATTTCTGTCACTAGCATGTAAACTACCCTCCTTAGTCTTTGTCTGAGGCCATACCTTCCTGGAAGCCGCAGGTGGCATGGAACTCTAACTCAACAGGAATAAATAAGACTCAGTCCAGGTTCAGGAAGCTCTGGGGTGGGAAAGCGGGAGGGAGCCTTGCCCGTGGGAGCTCTGAGCCCTGCAGGGAGCAGGGGTTGAAAATTAGCACCTGTCATGTGGGGTGCTGTAAAGTGGAGGTCACAGCACAGGCATTGACCAAACAAAGACACGTAACAGCCATGCATTCCCCTTCTATGTACACTCCCTAGAGTCCTCTTGTTGCAGAACTCCCAGGGAGTGGATAACCAGTTGCCGATGAAAGGACACAGGGGTGGAAGGTGGGGGCTGGCAGCTCTTGATGGCAGATTTGTACTTGCTAAGGATGGCTTTGTGTATTTTTAGCTCCCCTAGCTCTTGCTTATAAGAAGGTGGCATGCCCCACCCTGGGCCCCAGCATGGCTCTGCCCCAGCCTCACAGCCCTGAATGTGTTCTGTGCCCTGGCACTGAAAGACAGCTGCCCCCTCTGCTCCCTTGCTAGGAGAGGTGAAGTTCCCATAGGTACTAGGCCTGGGCAGTGCAGTCAGAACCTGGACTCAGCCACTTCCTCTCCTTGCTGGTCACCCTGCCCCCCCCACCCCCACCCCAGGCTGTGGTTAGGAGTGGGCACAAAAAAAAAAAAACAACAGACTAAGAAATCTAGGGACCTTAAGGAAGCTCCTGGGTTACACATTGGCATGCACTTCTACAGTGTCTCCTGAGGGTGTGGCTAAGGCCAGGGTGCCATTCTGTGCTCCACAGCTGAGGTCAAGCGTGTGGGAGACACGGTGCTGGGGATGGCCACACAGTGTGTGCAGATGAAGAACGTGCAGAGGACCACGCCGCAGACCCTGTCCAACCTCTGCTTGAAGATAAACGTCAAGCTGGGCGGAGTCAACAACATCCTTCTGCCCCAGGGCAGGTGAGGACAGCTTGATAACCACCCAGTTCCCAGGGGTTGGAGATCATTAGTGACCCTGCTGAGTGTAGGACCAGAGAAAGAATTCCCTCTTCCCAGCTTGCCACCACTCCCACAGCCCCAGCCCAGACCAAGGGCTACCAGAGCAGGGCAGAGCAGCTTCTGAGCCTGGGCTCTCTCCAGGTGGAGCTACCACTGTACTGAAGATTCACCAGTGAAGATGTGGGTCATCAGGGTGGGGATAGATAACATAATCGTTATGCAAAGAGACTTTTATGCCTGAGGCTCCACAGCCCCAGGTTTAATCCCCTGTACCACCATAAGCCAGAGCTGAGCAATGCTCTGGTAAAAAAAAAAAAAAAAATACAAAAGAAAGAGAGATACAGGTCACAGGTCACTTGCTCTAAAGGCCACCTAAGCTACAGAGAGACTCCTACATGTTCTCAGGAGAGGTGAGGGGGATGAAGATGGAGCTCCAGGGCTTGGTAAAAGGCTGAATTTGGGGGCTGGGTGGTAGCACAGCAGGTTAAGTGCAGATGGCATGAAGTGCAAGGACCCGGCGTAAGGATCCCAATTTGAGCCCCTAGCTCCCCCACCTGTAGGGGCTTGCTTCATGGGTGGTGAAGCATGTCTGCAGGTGTCTTTCTCTCCACCCTCTTAGTCTTCCCCTCCATTCTTGATTTCTCTCTGTCCTGTACAACAATAGCAATGGCAACAATAATGGGGAAAAATGGCCTCCAGGAGCAGTGGATTCATAGTGCAGGCACTGAGCCCCGGCACTAACCCTGGAAGCAAGAAAAAAAGAAAAAGGCTGAATTTGTCTGAAGGGCAAAGAGTCATAGGTCCATAGAGAGAGCTCACGACCCAGGTCCAATTCAAGTTCCATGTGGGAGTGGTGCCATGGCATTCAGAGAACTTTTGTGCTAGGGTGACATGCTCAGTGTCTGTCCAACTGTGTGGAAGACAAAGCAGCCCTGGAGCGGTGGAAGCATGCTTGCATAAGGCTATGCAAAAAAAAAAATTCATAGGGACAAGTGGAGGTGGCCTGTGCTAACTGAGCCCAAGTGGAGCCTGTGATAGATGAAGCTGACTCAGGGGTTAAGGCACATGGAGGCCAGAGGGGTGGGGGGTGCTGGTCCTTGGGGCCCCTGTCAGCTTTCCAGAGCAGATACTCAGCAAGCAGAGGAAATAGGGGTCTTTGGGGCAGGATTTGGAAGGGAAAGATACTGAAACTTTAAGAAAGTCAAGAGTGAAAGATAGGGGCCAGGTGGTGGCGCACCTGGTTAAGTGCACATGTTACTGTGTGCAAGGACCGAGGTTCAAGTCTCTGGTCCCCCACCTGCAGGGGGAAAGCTTCACAAGTGGTGAAGCAGGTCTGCAGGTGTCTATGTTTGTCTCTCCAGATCTCCCCCCCGTAATTTCTTTCTGTCTCTATCCAATAATAAATAAATTAAATTAAAAAAAAATAATAAAAAGTATTCTTGGTAGAGGGCCAGCTGTAGAGATACGGGGTGGGGGCAGCCCCCCAGGCAGTGTGACCTATGTCATCTGGTGCCAGGCAGCTGAGTGTGATCTGAGATCTGCCCATTGCACTACCATTCGTTGGTGACCTTGCAGAGAGGAGCCTTGTTGCCATGGCAGCAGTGCCATTGGAAGGCAGTGATTCAGGGAGTTTGACCATGAGGCAGATAAGGGGAGGGAGTGTGGTCCAAGGGCAGGTATGCTAGGTAGCTTGTTTGAGGTCTGAGTCATATCTGTGGGTGTGTAGCACTGGGGGGAGGGAGCCAGTGGGGGCTATAGGCCTGGTGGGGGGCGGGGAGGGGTGAGTGCTACAACCTGTGAGCACAGGCAAGTGAGGCCCAGTCGTGGGTGTGTATGTGGGTACGTGGGTGTGGGTCAGCGTAGCCCTCAGCCCCTGTGCTTCTCTCTCTCCTCTTTCCTGCTCTGAGGGCAGTGAACCAGCTGGGGTAACTGGAGGTGTCCAGAGTAGTCAGCAGGATGTGAGGTTAGGCTCAGGCCTCTGTCTCCCAGCCTCTCTCTGTACCAAATGTTGGGGCTTTGCCTCCCTGGGTCGTCTGGTGGCTTGCACCCACAGGTCTTGCAAAGACCCATGATTCCCCATCCCCCACCCCCCAGGTGAGGCTGGAACCTCACTGGAGATGGGAGCAGGGAGACTTGTCCATGTTTCTTTGGACACTGGTAGGCGGCCCCTACTCTGAATCCCCCTTTTCCCTTGGATCCTCACCCGGGTAAGACAGCTACTCCTAGTTAAGTACAGTGGCCCTGTCACCCCTATGGGAACATGATTGCTGGTAAAGCTCATATATCAAAGGAGGGAGGGATGTCTGCCTTCTGGCAGTTTGGGTAAGGGTTTGGAAGTTTTCATGTCTACCCTGCTATCCCTGGACCCTGGGCTCCTTCCGTCAGTCCCTGACCTGCCCTGTTCATTCTGTACCATACTCATTGCTCTCCCCTCTGGGCTCTTCTGATGCACATCCCAGACCTCTTCTGATTCCATCTGCCAGATGGGGTCTCAAGGCATGTGACCACATGGTCCTGGGCAGGCCTCTTGACACTCCGCTTCCCTCCACAGGCCTCCTGTGTTCCAGCAGCCAGTCATCTTTCTGGGGGCTGATGTCACTCACCCACCTGCTGGAGATGGAAAGAAGCCCTCCATTGCTGCTGTGAGTGTCTGTACTTTCCTTGAGGGAGTGGGAGGGGGTGGATTCCATTACAGCTTTGTGGTCGCTGCATCCCGTTGAGAAGGACTGATGTTAAAAGGTGTAGTCATTGAAGTCCTGTGGAAATAGACAAAAATGTGTTCAAAGAAGGACTGAGAGTTGTGTGACGTGGCATTGGCCCTGCACTACAGGACAGACTAGAGCTGTTGAATATGAAAGATTGCTATGAGGTACCCCCCCCCCCCCATCATACCAGGGGACCCTGCTGCTCTGGTCACACTGCAGGTGTCATAGCTCACTAGGGCAGATGCCAAGTATATACAGGCCAAGGGTAAAAATCAGCAAACTGTCTAGAGCTAACTGGTCACTTTTCCCTGCCAACTCCTTTCAGACTCCTGTCTCTGGAAAGGGGGTAGATGACTAGAAACATTCTGGTTGTGTGAGCCTACCCATGTGGGAGTGTGGCCCATTTTGTTCCTTTGTTGGAGGCAGACATAGTGTACGTGACCCTCTGTCTCCTCCTCAGCACCCAGACTCAACACCTCTTGTTTTGCTGACCACTCTGCAGGGGCAGCACAGATAGTACTTGACCTCCACATCAGGCCCAGACCAGCATCAGCTCAGGACAGTGTAGGTGTCCAGTGAGGGACACAGGAGCAGAGGACCTGGCCTCTGTGCCTTTGACTAAAGCCCAGTGCTCTGCAGCCCAGCAGGTCAGGAAGTACCTGGTGGGAGCTTGCCCCCAAGTTCCCAGTGGAGACTGGCGCGTGGACTGTGATAGATTTCCTTAATTTCTGTGAAGCCATCTGGGGGCCTAGAGAATGTGCTTCCTGGAGTTGTGTGCCTCTTGGAGTGCATCTGAGAATCTCAATATCCGAGAGACACTCTGGCCTGTTGTGCAGTGGCCCTGTCTAGAGGTGTGGGGCTCCTGTGTCTGGCCTGTTCCTGTGGACACATCCTTGTGGCTACTCTAATAAGAGCCCCGCTTCCAGGGGCCATCACTTTGCATAGCACAGGAAAACACCAGCTTGACCTTGACCCTGAGCCCAAGGCAGCCTTAAATTGGATTTTCTGCTCTTGGCTGGGGGATAGTTGAGCTTCACTTTCTGTGTAAAGTCAGGTGCTAGTAGTCACCTTAGTATTCAGCCAGCTAGTATTCACCTCGTGAAACAATGTGATTACACACTTCAGCTAATACCTGGTATGCAGGCAGCTAGCTCCCCCCGCCCAAAAGAAAAAAGAAAAAGGTAAGCGGTTTGAGCCTTCAGGAGAGAGGCCCAGAGGGGTGCCTGAGAGGGAAGGAATGGCACACTTGACATTTGTCTCATGGCCAGGGGTTCTTCTTCCTTTATCAGACTAGCAGGTGTGTTCAGTGATCCCTGTGACTGGTTCAGCCTGCTTCTCAGTACCTCTGCTGCCTACAGATCCACCAGCTTTTGCGTCCCAAGTGATTTTCAGCCCTTTCCTCAGTTAGTAAGTGAAAGTGCAGTATGTCTTATGGGCAGATTGACAGAGGACACCAGTGAGGCTTCTTCTGTGGGAATGTCGGGATACAGCAAGGTTCTCAGCTGAGCACAGTGCTCTTTCCTGCTTTGCTTAGTCCCCATTAACTCTCACATTTCTGGGCTGGTGCAATGGAACAGTAAAGGGTGTGTCCAGAGTAGGAGGCCTACTGGTTTTCAGATTTCAGTGAAAACAGTAACTTACTCTAGATCCCCAGAATTCTTTGGTATATGCCTTATGCCAACTTAAAACATGTAAAAGGGTATTTCCCTTCATTTGAGAGGTAAACTGACAGGGCAAGGGTTATGGAATATTTGGGAGAATTAACTCAGACTGTTGTTCAGTGAGAACTCAAAAATAAGAAAGCAAGTTGCTGAGGGTTTCTGACATGAAATGGTTGTATGTCATTCCATCCTCCCAGCCCCACCGCACCGCTGCCCAGTGATTTCAAAAGTTAACGGACTAGCTTGCCTCAGCCAGGAAGTGCAGAGGAAACAGTCTCTCATGCTTTGTGGGCGGGCCACTCTATCCTCAGATCGAAAACCTGGGCCTCATGGGCTCCCTCTGGCTGGCACTGTGCCCTAGCTGCCTACATGCCAGTTGTGTAGGGTGCTCTGCCATTCCTAGGGATCAAAATCTTGGGAAAGAGTTCATTAAATGGCATCTTTGAACTAATGTCATTCAGCCAAGTCTGTCCATAGCAGAATAAAGGTTTGGAGCAGTTAGCTGCCTTTTCACAGCTATTTATTGATTTATTGATTTATTTATTTACCAGAGCACTGCTCAGCTCTGGCTTATGGTGGTGCAGGGGATTGAAACTGATACTCTGGAGCCTCAGACATGAGTCTCTTGCATGACCATTATGCTATCTACCCTGCCCCACCCAGAAGGTTTTTTTTTTTTAAAGATTTTATTTATTTACTAATGAGAAACAAAGGAAAGAGAGAAAGAACCAGACATCACTCTGGCACATGTGCTGCCAGGGATTGAACTTGGGACCTCAGGCTTGAAAATCCAGTGCTTTATCCATTGCACTACCTCCCGGACCACCAGAGGTCTTTATAAATACTGTTGCCACATGCTTTGTCAGCAGGAAGACATCATGTTCCCATCTGACAAGACCTTATCGCTCCAGCAGGACTTGAATAGAAGGGCAGAGACCTGTGTAAACACACACCACACACACACACACACACACACACACACACACACACACACACACACACACTCTCTCTCTCCAAGCCACAGGGTGGAGACTCTTCAAGCCCAGATAAACACTCTGCCTACCCTGCAGGTTGTGGGCAGTATGGATGCTCACCCCAACCGCTACTGTGCCACTGTGCGGGTCCAGCAACACCGGCAGGAGATCATCCAGGACCTTGCGGCCATGGTGCGTGAGCTGCTCATTCAGTTCTACAAGTCCACACGCTTCAAGCCCACCCGCATCATCTTCTACCGTGACGGCGTCTCTGAAGGCCAGTTCCAGCAGGTGGGGCCTCCTCCTTGAGTCTCTCTCTCCATGGCCCCAAGGTCTTTAGTTCAGGGGTCCAATAGCTGTGCTTGGGGAGAAGCTTCTGGGCTCCCGCCACTGGAAAATGTTCTCCCCTCTTGTGGGCTCCCCTTTATAAAGAGCCCTTCTGGACTCTTTCCCCCTCTATAGACCCATTTCTTTTGTTTTTTAGCCACCAGGGTTACTGTTGAGGCTCAGTGCATTTTATTATTGGATAGAGACTGAAAAATTGAGAGGGGAGAAGACTATAGAGAGGAGAGAGAGACAGAGACACCTGCAGCTCTACTTCACCACTCATGAAGCTTTCCACCTGTAGGTAAGGACCAGGGTCTTGAACCTGGGTCCTTGCACACTATAATGTGTATGCTTAACCAGATGCACCACCACCTGGCCCCTTTTATACATATGTGTGTGTGTGTGTGTGTGTGTGTGTGTGTGTGTGTGTGTGTGTGTGTGTGTGTGTGACGGAGAGAATTGAGAGGGGATGGGGAGATTCACTAAAATCTATGTGGTCACTGTGCTGTTCTGCATCTCTCTTTGAGAGGTTATCCACCCACTATAAGACTGTGTCTTACCTTGCTTGTACCCCAGCTCCTGGGTGCAGTGACAGTTCAATAAGATACTCTCCCTCCTCTCCAGTACAAAATGTAAGTTGCTGAGTTAGTTTGGTCATGCTTGTGTTGTCATAATTAACTGCTATATAGCAACGATACCCTATCACACACTCACTCGGGGATTATGCTGAGCAGTTTGATGCATTTTCTTATTTTTAAGTAGTAGTAATTATTTTGGATAGAGGGTGAGAGGGAGGGAGAGTGAATACCCCCAGCACTTCACTACCACTCGTGAAGCTTGCAAGTGGGGACTGGAGGCTTGAACTCAGGTCCTCACACATGGTAATGTGTGTCCTCTATTGGATACACTGCCCGCTGGCCATGATGCATTATCTTCCTTAAACCATTTCCCCATGATCCATGTGTGTCATTAGCTCCATTATATAAATGAAGAAAGGGGCTATGAAAGGCAAAAGCTGAAGAGCTTACAAACTAGTACAATCAGTAGATTTAAAACCATAGTTTTGGGGGCTGGGAATAGAGCATACTGACTATGCAAAAAGGCCTTCAGCCCTGAGGCATCAAAAAGTCTCAGGTTTAATCCCCAGCACAACCATAAGCCAGAGCTGAGTAGTGCCCTGGTCTAAAAACAAAACTACAAAGGGACTGACTGACTTTTAGTGGCTCAGCCCTGGCTTACGGTGCTGCCAGGGATTTCAGAGTTTCAAGTGTGATTATTTATTTATTTATTTATTTATTTATTTTTGTTGATTGATTGATTAGAAATAGCCAGAAACCGAGAGGGAAGGAGGAGATAGACAGAGAGACACCTGCAGCCCTGCTTCACCACTTGCAAAGCTTTCCCCTCTGCAGGTAGGGGCCACGGACTCGAACCCGGGTCCTTTCACACTCTAACATGTCGCTCAACCAGGTGTGCCACCATCCTGCCCCCCCCCCTTTTGTTATAACTACTATGCTACCTCACTGGCCCCAGAAGGATTTTTATTTTTAAATAATTTGTTTATTTATTCATGAGAAAGATAGGCAGAGAGAGAAAGAACCAGACATTACTCTGGTACATGTGTTGCTGGGGGTTGAACTCGGGACCTCATGGTTAAGAATTCAGTGCTTTAGCCACTGTGCCACCTCCTGGACCAGAAGCATTTATTTTTTAAGGTGACAGGAAGCCCTAAGAGCCCATGGTCCTTAAGCACATCCTGCTTCCCCCCTAGGTTCTGCACCATGAGCTTCTGGCCATCCGTGAGGCCTGCATCAAACTAGAGAAAGACTACCAGCCAGGTATCACATTCATCGTGGTGCAGAAGAGGCACCACACACGACTCTTCTGCACTGACAAGAACGAGCGGGTGAGTCCTGAGAGCTGTGGCCCTGTTGGAGCTATTCAGAGCTCCAGGTTTGGGGGCCCACCCTGAGGTATCAGAGACATCCCTTCTCTCCGTACAGCTGAAGGTTCATAGGAGTTGTGTGGGTATTCTCCTTTTTGTGTGTATGTTCAAATGTCACATAATAATCACTGACAGATTGGAGTTCAGATGCTGTTAGGGCTGGGTGTGTGTGGGGGGGCAATTGCTGCTCCAATGCCAGCAGCTGGATCTTCACTTAAATATTTGTTGTTGTTTTCGCTCTGGTGCTCTGGATGGAGGGAAACAGAGTCTCACAGATAGACAGCTTATACTCCTTCACTGAGCTGTACACCCAGCCCTTCCATCAGCTACTGATGCTAGAGCATAAGCTTTAAAAAGGAGTTTCATATACTTTATATTGCCTGCCTTCCTGGGGATGGGGAGTGGAGTGACTTAGTCACCACCCCCCACTCCCAAGATAAAGTGAGATGCTTTAGATGTCAACAGGAGGAAAGAATCCTGGGTCATCTAGATAACTCACTTGTACCTGCTTTGTCATATGCATGACCTAGGTTTGAACCCAATCCCCACTACACTTGAGCAATCTTCAGTGCTATAGTGTGTTGCGTTGGCCTGGAGCAGGGAAGCCCCAGTGGGGGAGAGGGCATGAGAAGAAAACTTTCAGTGTCCCGTATAGATTTTTCTGGAGATGGGAGAGACCACCTATTTCTTGTGGGTCTCTGTGAGAAGTGGTGAAAAACAGCCCATTCCCAGTTAAATTAAATAGAATTAATTTAACTGGAGTTGTTACTGTTTGTTAGTCTTGTTTTAATTCTATAGCACTGAATGAATGTACTAATCACTTTAAAAACTTGAAAATGAGACAGCCCCTGACTGAAGAAGCCCAGCATCAGAAGCAGAGTGACTGTGTCTTGTTTGTTCCTTTCCTTTGTTGTCGCCTGCTGTGTCTAATGGATTCCTGTGTTTCTGAAGGTTGGAAAAAGCGGAAACATCCCAGCAGGCACAACCGTGGACACGAAAATCACCCACCCAACCGAGTTTGACTTCTACCTATGTAGTCATGCTGGCATCCAGGTGAGGACAGAAAGGCCTTAGGACAAGGTCTTAAGTGTCATCCACACATCTAGTCACCACTTACAGCACAAAGACTTGCCAGGCACTGTGTGGGACCAGGAGGAGTGAAGAGAAATCACTCAGCGGGGTGTGGGGGTGGGAGCAGTGGACAGTCAGGGCTGCCCACCAGCAAGTACTAGCTCACCCACTGGGATGCCCTGGTGGGTCCTCTTTTAGAGGAGATCACAAAGGTCTACAGCCTGCCAAGCTTGTGAGTGGTGAGTGGCATGGGGATGACCACTCTAGGAGTTCAGCCTTGCAGTCCCCTGCATATACATCTTCAAGACACACGGAGAGGTCACCAGAAAACTCCCTCTCACTTTGAGGCTCTCCTGATCACTGCAGAGGCAGCAGCGCTAGGCTGGGAGAGGTGAGAGGTCTTATCAGCTGAATGGGGAAGTGGTGGGTAACTAAAGAAGGGAGGACAGAAGGTCCTCCTGGGTCTGAGTCAGTTGGGGAGGCAGGGCTTAGTGTCCTGACGTTGCAGAGCTAGATGCATGAAAGCACTGCTTCTGGGCAAATAGTCCAGGGACCTCAGACTATACAGGCTGCATAAGGTGACGCTAGTTCACTAGGCAGTCTATGTCTTGCCATGCCTGCAGCTCAGGTTTGAGCCTCGGGAGCACACAGGAGGTTGGTATGGCAGCTGGGGAAGCTCCAGAGCTGTGGTGTATCATGGTATCTCTCCCTGGGTGAAAAAGTGACACAGAGTGGTGAAATTCACATGTGCAAAGCTCTGGTTCTGCCAAAAAAAAAAAAAGTTCCTTTTACTATGTAACTCTTTTATAATCTATTCATTTAATCACTATAATTATTTGTGTGAGAGAGTCAGAGCATCATTCTGGCACATGCAGTGCTGGGAATCAGACCCAGGACCTCAAGCCTGAGAGACCAGCACGTTATGTACTGCACCACTTACCAGGCTGCTATTATATAGCTATAATTAAGAGTCCCCTCCCCTTTTATTTTTGTCTCCAGGGTTGTCGTTGGGCCTCAGTACCTGCACTACGAATCCACTGCTGCTGGAGGCCAGTTTTTTCAGTTTTGTTGCCCCTATTGTTGTATTTATCGTTGGTGTTATTGATGTTGTCGATGTTGGATAGGACAGAGAGAAATGGAGAGAGGAGGGGAAGACAGAGAAGGGGAGAGAAAGCCAGACACCTGCAGACCTGCTTCACCGCCTGTGAAGCGACTCCCCTGCAGGTGGGGGAGCCGGGGGCTCGAACCGGGATCCTTATGCCGGTCCTTGCTCTTTGTACCACATGCACTTAACCTGCTGTGCTACCACCTGGCCCCCTCTTCTCCCTCTCTGTCTTCTCCTCTTGATTTCTGTCTGTCTGTGTCCAACAAATAAAGATAATTTTATAAAAGAAAGAAAGAAAGAAAGCCAAAGGGCAGTGTCCTCAAAGCAGCCACTTTAACATTACTTTGGCTTTTTCCTGTACTTTTTCTATATGTAAATGATCATGTATATCATCTATATTTCACAGTTATGAAGTCACAGAATGGATATCGTTCTGATGCCTTTTTGTAACAAAACATAGGATCATATACGAAGACGTTGTGGTCATTCAGTGTTCTTTGTTGTGTCTTCTACAAAGTGTGGGTGTTGTGCCATGTGGCCAAGCACCTCTGACCTCAGCAGCACCCCCACAGCTGACTTCTTTTTTTTTTTTTTAAGATTTTATTTATTTATGAGAAAGGTAGGAGGCGAGAGAAAGAACCAAACATCACTCTGGCACATGTGCTGCTGGGGATCGAACTCAGGACCTCATGCCTGAGAGTCCAAAGCTTTATCACTGCGCCATCTCCCAGACCACACACAGCTGACTTCTAGTCTTCTCTCTTGTATGCTCATCTCTGACCCTCTGATTTGCTTCCAGGGAACAAGCAGGCCTTCCCACTATCATGTGCTTTGGGATGACAATCGTTTCTCTTCCGATGAGCTGCAGATACTCACCTACCAGCTGTGTCACACCTACGTGCGCTGCACACGCTCTGTGTCAATCCCGGCACCAGCATACTATGCTCACCTGGTGGCCTTCCGGGCCAGGTACCACCTGGTGGATAAAGAACATGATAGGTGAGTGGATACCATCCCTGGTTGGCAGGCACAGCCAGGCGTTGTTGCTAAAGTAGACACTCACAGCTGCTTTCCAGAATGAGAGGTAATGGTAGCCTGGTGGCAGGATGCTGCCTCTGTTAGCTGTGTGGCTGCCTCTTCAGGTGTCTGTCACACTGCCCAAAGATGCATTAAACGTTGAGCTTTCTCTGTCCCCTGTCCCTGCAGTGCTGAAGGAAGCCATACCTCCGGGCAGAGTAACGGCCGAGACCATCAAGCGTTGGCAAAGGCAGTCCAGGTGCATCAGGACACGCTGCGTACCATGTACTTTGCTTGACGTGTTTTAGTGTTTACGATTATGTACCGAGTTGGATTCACATGAGACCAGCTACACTCAGACCAACAGATGCCCAGCCCTTCCGTGACAGCCAGCATCGAACATGAGACATCATTGATTTTAGCAGATTCTCCATTTTCCAGAATGCCTTCCGTCCCAGATTTCAAACGTGGATTTTGAACTGCAGACCTGTATGAGACCCATTGTCGTAGGAAATATGGTTTGCCAAAATCTATAAGCTGCTTATTAAAATAGAGTCCCGTGTTTCCTAAAATCTCCTAAAAACCAGTTTATGAACTCAGGGCTTTAAAACATTTTTTAATTTATTTGGTCATTCAATTTACTTGTTTTTAACACATGATTCTATATGAAATCGATGGGCTCAAACTAGCTGTGAACATTCTCCGAGAGTGAAAGCAACACAAAGCATGAATGTGGTTTTAAAGCCTTGAATCTCCTGATGTTGTCACTAAAGTCTATTTCCAAGTGATACCAGTCTGCTCCTGCCTTGGCTTACAGCTCTTTGGGACCCGAGGGCTGGCAGTCAAGTGTGGGCACGCACAGGTGTCTTGTTCTGCCACCACCCACCTTTCACTCAGATTGAAATAAGGGGAGGGGGGCAGAAGATGGGCCAGCGTGTTTACAACATTTATAGGTCCAGAGAGATTGGCAGACAAGTGCCATTTTAGTAAAAATTTATTAAAAAAAAAAAAAAAGACAATATGCTGACAGTCTAATCATAAGATTTGTCCTATAGGACTGTGACATTTATTTTCCAAAGTTTCTGAAGAATACGGGTCTGTGGTGATAAATACAGTACAATCCTTTTTCACTGTTATGTCTTTAATGTAAGAGAAAAATATATATATCTGGTTTGCAGTATTAATGTGATAGATAGAAGCTGGTTTTTTTTATTATTGTTGTTGTTTTTTGTTTGTTTTTGTTTTTCCATTTTATTGACTACGGGGTGCTTCTTGTTATCTGTTTAGCATATCAAGAGCATTTTGGAGCCTGGAGGGTGGACCACCTCTGTGGTTCCCAGTGCTTTAAGTACAGGAGGATGCAATTAACTCAATGTGACAGCGACCCGCCTCCCTTCAGTGTAGCTTGTGTAGCCTGTACCCTCTGGGGCCGGGGCACTCACGGAGTCTCTCGCTGCTGCCGCACCCCCATGTGTTGCTCAGCCGATTAAGCACAAATAGAATCTATTTATACTTCCATTCCTGGGAAGCAAGTTCATGGATCAGAGTGCACTTCTCTCTACGTATGGCTCTGTTGGGCGCGCTTCATAGGATCTATGCACTGAAACACAGTTGGTGGTGGCTCTGGTGGTGTGCGGCCGGCAGCTGGCTGGGGGCTGCCCTCTGCAGATCGTGGGTTTTGAGCCAGCAGGAGAGGTAGACTCTCCTGCATTGAGTTGCTTTCCAGGCCCCAGATGTGGGTTTGCCAATCTAGAAACCATTGCACTAAGGTGATACCATGGACAACTTGAAAAGGCTAACAACAGATAACTCTATTTGTGCTAAATGGGCTTTATGTCCCTGTAGGTAATTTTATTAAGACTCAAACCCATATTCAACTTAAGAGATTCAAGGAAGGAGACAAGCCTTCCCCTAGTGCTGCTTTGTGCTCTGTAGGTTTCCTCTCCCTGCTGATGGCCACAACCCCCCACCCCATCCCAGCCTGACATTTACCTCTGGCACTGCAATGGAGCGAGGGTCCCCCCAGGGGTTCCCATTGCTATAGTAAGCACCTGCTTCTGCCTTGTCTCGCTGCCTCTGGGGGTGTGGCAGGGAGCTGCAGGCGGGGCTATAATGAACACTTGGCCTGACTGGGCGGCAATGACAAAGGGATGACTTATTTGTGAAGATACATACTCAGAGTGGTGTGTGCATGCGTGTGTGTGTGTGTGTGTGTGTGTGTGTGTGTGTGCGCGCGCGCGCGCGCGCGCACGTGCGCATGTGGGTGTCTTATCAATGGCATTAGTCTCTTTTTGCTGTATCTTTTTTTTTTTTTTTTTTTGTCTTTTCAAATGACAGAAGCCTCTGCTCTAAGAATTATTGCAATTCTGTGTTGTTTTATTGGCAAGTGGCACTTTCTCCTAGTTCCAGAAGGATACCAACACACTCTTGGCTTAAGTTATCAGGACCATTCAAGATGAGGGAATGCTTTGACTATTACACTTGTACAATCTGAAATTGGGTTTGTTTCCAGCCATTTTAGAATCATCTAAAACAGTGTGTCTCAAAGGTGTGTTTTCACCCACCGGCAGCAGGACCTAGGTGGCCAGGGCAGTGGTGGTATGTGGTGGAAATGCAGGTTCCCAGGCACCTGCCTTTTCCCCATCTTGCAGGATTCATGACTCTTGGCACGTGAGAAGCTCTGAACAGCTTTAGGGAAAGAGTGCGGGGCTGTGACCCTTTTCAGGGAAAGAGATTCTCCTTGCGGTAGACAGAGATGTTTCTAAACCAGTACTGAGGAAAGCTTGTAGACTGGCAGGAAATTAGCCCTCTAAAATTGTCTGAAGGAAAAATTCCCGTTTTTAGCAACCATAAGTACTCTGAGATAGGGGGCTTTTGGTAGCCCTCCACGTGGTGAAAGAGACCCTGAATACTAGATCCATTGGCAGAGCAAATGTCTCCAGCTGGATTAACTGCATACCTTTGTACAAGTGTGATGATTCAAAGACCAAACGGCTGTAGTTACAATTTCTCAGGTAAATGATTCTCTTCCCAAATTTCTGTCAGTCTCCCCACTATTAGGATAAATTTGAGACAGTCAAACCTCAAAGTGCAGTAAAGTCCAAGCCCTGTTCATATGGAAGCCAAAAGGAGCTCTTTGCCCGACTTCTCAATGTGCTTGCACCACACAGGGCTACCTCATGGCCTGGCATGGCCCAACAAGGGGCTCTCTCAGCTCTGTCCACCTGCATTCAAATGGGCCCCCAACACAGGACCTGTGCAGTCCTGAGAGGCGTCCACTCACTGGCCCTGCCCCACCCCACTGTTAAGTAAGGTGTGCCTTGCTTTAAGCAAACTGAATGTGAAAATTATGATGTCGAATCTGGATTCATTTTAAAGAAAAACTGGGTTTTATTTCGTCTCTTTAAAAGAGGCCTCTCAAATTGTTTTACTGGTACTCTTCCGCTGTATATTATAAAGAATTAAGGTCTTACTACACTCACCACTATCTATCACATGCGACAAGCTCTTGTCCTCATGACTAAGTGATTGAGGGGGCCACCCACTGTCACATTTTATAGATGAGCCTTTGGTCAGATCCAGCCACCATCCTACAGTTTGTGTGTCATAGACTCAGATGTTCCTTGTTCAGAAACATTTTGTACGGCGCTCTTAGGAAGTGATGGTTGGTTTTGATTTTCTGGGCTTTGAGCTGTGTTCTCATAAATACATGACACTGCCTTCTAGGGTTTGCTTTCCCTTTCCCAAATTGTGTTGCATCCGCAATGGTGTCCTCACACTCCCTTGAATGAATGTTTGCACTCTAGAACTACAAACAAACCCCACCCCCACCCCCACCCCCACCCCCGCCAATCTTGGCTTGCCCACAGAGGGACTGCTAGACAGGGAGTGACTTCTGTGTTGTTGAAGTTGAAGGTTGGCCGTGATCAGTGCGCTCACCGATGTTTACCCCTGCTTCTTGCATGTTGAGTGCTCCTTAGAAAAGGCAAAAAGTTCAGTTCCTACCGCAGGATGGGGGGATTTTACTGAGGTTATATTATATGTTGTTTTTCATTGTTGTTAAGTACAAATGTTGCTATTTATTATTTTTTTTCCTTTCTGCTCTGGTTTGATTTGGCCAATGTGGATATTTCAATGCATGTGGTACCTGATGGAGATGATAGAAATTATTTTCCCCAACTTTTATAAATTACTAATGTTTACCTTCAAGTTTGCCGGATGATTTATTTTTGAAAGCCACAAATGTAATTTTTCTGGATGGATTGTTTTTCGTATATGTGCAGCAATGTAATTTTACATTGATCTGCAGGGTGATTTAAACTTTATTTTTAGAAGGCAGTTTTTTCAATTAAATTATATATTTGATACAATATGTTAGGGGTAAACCATCCAAGCATCATGCATTTGAGACACCAGATTCCAGGGCGCCTTTGGGGGCTGGGACAGCTTCTCTTGGTGGCCTGTCATCAGGAAGCACTTGGCTTGTATCATGGAGCCTTCAGATCTGGATGTGGTCCTCCAGTGGGACTTTGATCTGGTAGACTGGTAAAAGGATTTTTCATGGGCATTTTCCTACATCTAAGGCAGTTCGTTAGGAGGAGCTTTAGAAGTTGACACAATTCCAGACAGCGGGACAATCCCAGTGGCCCAGACAAGCCATAGACTTTACCCTGTGACCTCTCTTTGACTCATCTCTCCCACTCACAAGAAAAGGAATGTACAATAAATAAGAAACTCCCTCAGTGTTCGAATGCCTCACTTTCAGAATGCAAATATTTTATTTCTACCTTATGCCCTTCCCCAAAGTAATCGAGATGTTCTCTCTAGCTGCCACACCAGCTATTTTGGCTGCTGTGATGTTTCTGGATATAGACATAGTGCACGTGTGACTTGGTGATGAGCTGTCCTTGTTACACACACACACACACACACACACACACACACACACACATTCTCTTTTGTAAGGAAAATTTTCAACTCAAAATAATTGCACTGAATTTTTTGACAATTTCCTTTTTATTTGTGTCCAACTTTGCATCTGCTGTACTTGTTTGAAATGACTGTAAATAGATTGTGGGTAGCAAAAGTGATGCGAACACAACACATTGCTTTGTTTCTGAGATACTGCCACACATTTTCAGTATTATGTGTTAAAAGTTGCTTGGACTTCATTCTGTACTCTTCAGCCTTGCATCTAGTGACCATTCATGAAGGACAAACTAGCCTCGGTTTCTTAGTGTTCTCAATATAATGAAAGGAATGTGTGCTCTCTCCTTGGGATCTGAAGGTTGGGTTAGAGGATTAATTGTAAAGCTTTTGAACACTTTCTTTAGTCTGTTTCAATTCCTTGTTTGCCAGGGCTCCCAACAGCATTTTCTTGGAGTTGCACCCAGCACTTGACAGTTTGGATAAAAAACATGTGAATGGCCAGTGTTGGTAGAGAGCCTGCCTTGATTCTCTTGTGTCAGCCATCATTTTTAAACCATGAAGTCACTGTCAACTGGGCTTATTAACCCACAGATGCTAGAGAGACTTGGAACCCACTGCTGTTCCTGTCTGCCATGTAATTTCGCTCAATTAGTGTGTGTGCTCCAGCTCACAGACGTGATTCTGTTTGTGGTCAGGGGTTCCAGGATCAGACACACACAGGAACTTTTTACCCCTGACCACTCAGTCTGAGTGTGTGCTAATGTTGAATCAATGCCATCATGGTGCCCTCTTACTGCTTTTCTTGGATGTGTTTTTGCCATTTTATTGTCTAAAGTGAATGTATTGGCCTAGCCAAATCACTACAGAAGGTGGTTTCTAATTATTTTTAAGTTTAAAGAAAATAAACGCAGATAAAGGCTACCTCTGAATTCTCATTAGATTCATGTTTGCTCTTAAAGTGTAGCTATCCACACTGAAAACAGCCAAAATGTTGCCTGAATAAACTGAATTGTGAACATCTACCTGTTCAGTTCTGGCTTGAACATTTGTGTGCCATACTGTGACTGGTGGGCAGACCCTTCCACCCTTCTGAGGTGTCAGGGGTGGACCAGGGACCCCTCAGGGCTGCCCAGCTCCAAGCCTCTGGGTTTCTAAAGGGCCAGCATGAATGAATGGATAAGCTCTCTGCACCAGCCTCCCAGGTCAGCGGCATCTCCTGTTCCCACGTGTGGGGAAGCCTGCAGAGGACCTGATGCCCCTGGCTTTCCTCTTACCTGTTCACTGGAAGAAAGCACTTTTTTCCCCCTGCTGCTTTACTTGTGAATGGGTTGTGAAAGTGGTCTCCTTTGCTCTTCTTCCTTTTTATACACTCTGTAAAATCACAAAGGTGCTTCAACACCCTCTCTCCTGCAAGTAATACACTTAAAGTAGCTGCCTGGTTTCAAAACACAACACAGGCATAATTGTCCTTTGACTTAGAGAACTTGAGTTGCTGTCACTTCCTACTTCAAAACAGTTTAAGTTCTGAAAGCATCCTGTTCTGTTCAAAGTCAAGGTGTTTTGTCTGAAAGAAACACAGGGGCTGCGACTGGTTCCCTGACATTGGAGTTGTACAGCTGGCACCCGGGATCATCCGGAGTGGATTCTGGAAGTATGTCCAGGGGGTGTTTGCCTCTGAGTCCCCATCCTTGTGATGAACCACTTTGCTGTCAGATGAGTCCTTTGTCCTCACTCAGCTATGAGTCATCAGTCTAACCCTCTGCCTGCTCACATCTTCTCTGTTTGCCCTCTGCTCATCTTTAGAAGGTTAGCATTGGCCCTGGGGCACACCCCTCCCGCCTCCCATCAGCTTACATTTCATTGCTCAAGGGACAGTTGAGCAGCTTTGCAGCAACAAATGTCTCTGCCTATGTGGAGGTGACTCTGCTCCCCTGCTGGACACTCATCAGACATTGGCTTTGGTCCAGAGAGGTTCCAGGGACATCACTACCTGGAAGTAATTGCCTTTAACACTGTTGTTTGGGGTTCTGATTGCTTTTCATGCTACAAGCTTGCTTTCATTCTGAAAGAGCTAAGTGCCCTTTGCTGTCTTTCTAGGAGTGTTTTGTGATTCTGAGATCATGCTGTTCTATAGCTACAAAGGACCCCAGCAAGCATGGGCATTCAGGCAGGTACTTAGCCTCTGCTAACCTGCTTCCAGGCTGCTTTGGGTCCTGGTGGTGACGGCCTCATTTCAGCCAGATTCCCATACAGGTTGTTGGGTGAAAGGTGGGGCCACTGCCCTATCTATGGTCAACTCCTTGACTGAGTCATGGGAACTATTGAACCCAGCATGGTTTTGCAAACATCTCTGGAATACTCAGGTGGGCCTTCTCCACCATCTTTGTATTCGTGAAAGAGAACAAGAAGGTTATTGGTGCTTTTGTTAACAATTTTCTATCTTGTTGGTTGATGTGGGAACTTTAGAAGTTAGGTCTTTACTTACCCTTCAGTGGTCTATGGCTTAAGGGCTAAATACTCACTTCACCTCCATCCCCTTTGGGGAGGGAGGGCATGGTTGGAGGAGACTGAATTCTTTTAGATTTACAACCCCCCTGTGTTTAAGTGGTTCAGAATTAAAACTAAAACACCAAATATGAACTCTTCCCTTACCCTCCCCAGGTGCCTCCAGAAACTAGAGTTTGAAGCCAGCCACTCAGAACATTGAGTTTTGGGGGTCCTTGAAAGCCTGAGTTGATCCCAAGAACACCCCACACACTGGCCAAGGATACAGTGTAAACCCACTCTTGGACTCCTTGGCATCACTTGAGAGAACCAGGTGGCTTGTGGGGGCAGGGGGCAGTCCTTCCCACCACAAGAAGCAAGTGGCCCCTTGGTTTTCCTCTGGTCCCCATCCCTTCTAGGCCAAGCTTGCTGGAAGACCCAGTCTCAGACCCTGTGCCTTTAAAGCTCAGTCCTCAGGGTCCTTTCAGAATTAAGTTGGAGCTGCATTTTTATTGGGAAATAAGCCTGTACCATTCCACATGAAAATCACTGACCGCTGCCTTGGAAGCACCTTTTGCTCCTCAGCTCCTTGTTCTGTAAACTGTGATGCCCACTATCTGTTAGAAAGCTTTCAATTTTGGTTGCCTGGCTTCTCCAGACCCTGACCTAGTCTATACTTACTGGGAGGCTAGGAAATTGGTGCATATGCTATCTTAGCCAGACATTGACTATGACCATCAGCATAAGCTGGCACATTGCTTCTCAGTCACTCAACAAGAACATGGACTGTAATGGAACTGGATTTCAAAGAAAAGAATTGGGAGTGGCTGTGAGGTAGCTCAGCGGGTAGAGCGTAGGACTTGCATTTGAGAGGCCCTGGGTTCGATCCTTGGCGCAGCATATGCCAGAACAGTACTCTGGTCTCTGTCTCTCAGAGAAATGAGTGAATCTCTTTAAAAATAATTTGGAATCATGTCTGTAAAACACGTGTGAGGTTCTCGGACATAAGGTGCTAACAGTCCTGCTCTCTTAATTGGGAAAGTTCTTTTTGTTGTTGTCACTGCTGTTTTATGACTGGGGAAACTGCTGACTTGGGCGGGTGTCACCTGGAGCTATGCACACAGGACTCCAATTTTGACACGCCTGAAAATACAGCTTTTAATTCTATTTCTGGCCGGTCACTGAGCTTTTTCTTGGCTGATGGTCTAATTGATTAAAATCTACCTGTCCTCCTTCAAGGGGAGGGATCTGATCAGTTTCAAGTGGAGGAAGTAATCCAGCCTTCTAAACTGCCCCAGAAGTCCTCTCAGTGCCCCTCCCCATGCCCTTCACTGACAGCAGCCTTTTCTCTGGCAGAGGCTGCTGGCTTCCGAGGGAATGATGATACATTAACAATTTTAGTTCCTCTTCAAAAAACAAATATAGATGTGACTAAAATCCTGAAAGTATACAATCTAGCATTAAATTGGGAAATTTGAGTCCTGAGTTGCATAATGGATTTTAATGTGGTTATTCAAAGTGTAAATTCCCCATTTTTATATCTGTAGCAGCAAGTGAGTCTTCACTTAAAAAAAAAAAAGCTTTGAAAGAATTAAGTGTACATTTCTGTGTGGCGAAGTGGCTATTAAATAAAAGAATGTAGTGTCTAAATCCAGATTTTTCTTACCTCTGGTACACTTCAGATCACTTAACTCCTATGTATTGAGGGATTTTTTTACCCCCTGAGTTTTAGGAACTTTTCTAGTTTTATTTTATTTTTATAAAATAATTGAAAGAAAAAAAAAAAGAACCAAAAAGGAATTCAAAAAGCCCCATAGGTAGATCTCGCCCCTTCTTAATATCCCCCCCTACAATAAAACATTTTAGAAGACATTTTGAATCAAAATGTATTATGACCATTGAAAGTTTACTGTTCTCTAAGAAGCTGAGCAGCTGCAGGGGCCTTGTTCCAGGTGGTACTCTTGTCTTGTCTGCAGACTCCCTTAGTCTGTGGAGTGCGTCCACGTGACGGTGTCCTGTGCTTGCAATATAGAGACCGTGCAGTGCTGTTTTGTAAATTGACAGTCCCTGTATAAACTAGTATTTATATACATTGGCCTCTCTGTGTAATTTTCATTTATTACATGAATTGTAAAGTTAATTATAAAATCATAGTATCTGCTAAATATAATTCTGAGGCTTCAGGTCCTTGTCTTTAGTTAATACCATTCTGTGTGTTTTGAGGATGTCCAATGCTTGCATGATGCTAGGTGGTGATGCCACTTTAAATTAAGCCTTAATCAGATGTGAAATTTGTAAGTTTCAGAGTATGCAGAAATATTAGGCAGAGTGAGTTTAACTGTTCAGATAAAAATGCTATATATATATCACAACTTAAATCTTCAAAGTTACAAAGGGAAACTTTCACTCACTGAGACATAACTAACTCCGATATCTTCTCTCTCTCTCTCTCTCTCTCTCTCTGGCTTGGCTGTTGCTATTGCTTAATGAAAATGGACCATTATGCACTTCGGTGGCAGTCAGTCAAAAAGACCTGTTCTTAAAGTCTTGAGAGTTTTTCAGGGTTATTTTTAATGTTTGTTTCTCCCTCCCGTCTCAGATTTATGGCTGAAGGAGAGTATGATTTGGGCAAAAATCATATTTGCATCCCTGCTCATGTTTAAGCTTTCTTCAGGTAGTGCCACCTGACATGGCTTCTGCATATAACTACATGGATTTTTGTTTTTGTAAAAGCATCTTAAATTTAGACATAACATGGAGGGGACCCAGCTTTCTTTACAATGTGGATCTACCTCAGTTAAACAGTTGGGTGCTATTTACTAAGTCTGTCAAATTAAATTGGAAAAAAATAAATAACCAAACAGTTGTTAACACCACACAAAGCTTGAAATCATAATTTCCGTTTATTTAATAATATTTTTATTTATTTTGTGCCTTTTGTGTTGAATCCTAATGCATTGGGGGAAAAAAATCATGTGAAATTAAATGTTACATATTGCTCAATTGGCCTTGGAATTTGGTAAGCGCCCCCCTCCCCCCAGCCAACTGCTCACATATTGGAATCCCAACTGCCCTCTTGTAAAAAGGAAGGGGAGAAAAAATGCTCACAAGGAAATTTTTAACCATTTCCAAACAATAAATTCCAAACTCTTCTATGCACATACATAGTTATTTCATTGTCTGTGCCAATGAAGGGATGGCCAAAAAAAATCACATACTCTTACCATTGCTATTTTACCCATCCATGCCTCCCCCTTCCTCTGGTATAGTTTGTAAGTTAATTTCACAAGCATCATGTGGACTGTTGTCACTTTCCTCTGTCCCACCTACCTGGCCGGAGGTGTTTACTGAGCTGTAGAGGCAGGAAGGAAGAGCAGCTGGCTGTCTGGATTAAGGAGACCAGCACTCAGCAGCAACCCGGCATTTCTGTAAATTAGGAAAGCTTTCTGGAAGGTTAGAAGATAAAGCAGGAGACTGATGACTTTCCACCCTTTTCTATTTGGCAGTTTACAATTCTAGACTTTTCCTACTGTGGTGATCTTTTTTACCTTAATCCTTTGGAGGTTAACACAATATTTTGGAGTCTTAAGAATTTGATTTTGTACCAATAAGAAATAAAAATTAGGGATCTTTCCTATAATCTATAGTTTTACTATTTTAAAGAGATCTCTGGATTTTACAAGAGAGCCAACATTCCTTAGTGGCAAAACTTTGAAAGTGACTCGGGAGACTTTTTTGCTGCAGGATCTCCAAAAAAAAATTGGGATGATTCTAATAAGATGTTTTTAATTTTTACACTTCCATCAGGTTGATACTTAAAGCTATATTTTGTAAAGGGTAAATCATCCTTTAATATGCTGCATATAAAGATTGGTGTTGTTGCACTTTCTCAATAATAATAAATGCCCTACAATTGGCTGACCAGTAAGTAAGCATTTGGTTTCTTTTTTGTTCTTAACAAGAGTACTTTGGGGCAGGTGGTTAAATTTATATAGGTACCTCAAAAAAAAAAAAAACCTGAATATGCTGCATTTTGTTTCTTTAGCTTTTATGTGTAGCATTTTGTTTTGCTCTTATTATTTTGTTTAGATATATGCTTTTTGGACCCCAATAGAATGTTGAAAATTTAAAGTTACTCTTATAGTATACTCTTTCTTTTTTTCTTTTTCTTTTAACTTACTACAATATCTGGTTCAAAGTTTGCCCACCAGTAGAATAATACTTTGCCCAATTACTTACACCTGAGGAAAAGGATACCTTGTTGATAAGCAGACAATAATGTTCCAAATCCTTTCTGTTCATGCTGCTTTCTGAATTCTTCATATCATCAAGAAGTTGAATAACTTACTTCACGAAGGTCAAACTTAAAACATTATGGCATCTTAATGTTTTCAAAACAGACCTCAAAGTTGCTGTTACGGAAGTAGCATGACCCTAAAGGAATATAGCTGGCACAAGGCGGCCGGATGAGCCTGGTCTCTGATGAGCCGGTCTTCACATCTGTATTCCCCAGCACTCACCCTAACCTGAATAGATGGGGAGTGGTCTTGATTGACAAAAAATAAACTGGTGAAGAAAGCTAAAGGCCGAGACACTGAGCATCTATTGTCATGTTTAAGCTTAGCTGGGTCCTTTAGAGTTTGTTTTACAGCTTACTAGGTTAAGTAGTTTGCACTATTTTTGCAATAAATTCATGGTAAACCTAACAGTTACTTGTTTTGTTTCTTACTGTGTGTATATATAAACTAATACTAAAAGTTTGGCATAGTGTTTTTTCACCTCCTTACATAAACCTTAACATGCACAGAATGCTGTAAATCTGATAAAATATGATGTGAATGATATTTTATAAAGTTATTTTGTATGGTGTCAATTTGTTTTGCCTCATAGTATGTCAGCAAAAAACAAAAAATAAAACTCGTATTTACAGCTGTCTCTCTCAAAGATCTATCTTTATTTGATTTAAATATTTTTTTAAATTTTGTATAATAAAGCCAGATATTACTCCAGAATTTTTGGAGTTTGGGGAAAAACGGTAAGAATAAATTGGACAGAAGTACAAACAGAGTCTGAGATGGGTCCGGTGATTCTGTCTAGTTTCTAGCAGCTGTGAAAATAAGGTTAAAAACTTCATATAATGGAGTCGGGCGGTAGCACAGAGGGTTAAGCGCACATGGCCAAAGTGCAAGGACCAGCGTAAGGATCCTGGTTTGAGCCCCTGGCTCCCCACCTGCAGGGGAGTCGCTTCACAGGCGGTGAAGCAGGTCTGCAGGTGTCTTATCTTTCTCTTCCCCTCCTCTCTCCATTTTTCTCTGTCCTTATCCAACAATGACATCAATAACAATAACTACAACAATAAAACAAGGGCAACAAAAGGGAATAAATATTTTTTTAAATGTAAAAAAAACTTCATGTGAAGGCCTTGAGCTCCATATTGTATGGAAATCAGAACTGCCTACATGGGGGTTCGTTCACCAGACCTCTGCCCTGGCTTTGTTTACACATACTGCCACAACTCTGAAATTGCTGGTGGTCTTACTCTGGACCATCTGTTACTTCTGAAAGAAATGCATGTTGTTGGGAAAAGGAAGAGTTAGAACTAAAAGCTTTTTAAATGGCTGAAAGGGGCTTGGTGGTAGCACACTTGGCAGAGTGCACGTTACCATGTACAAGGACCAAGGCTCAAGCCTTCAGTCCCCACCAATGGGGGAAGCTTCAAAAATGGTGAAGCAGTGCAGTGGGTGTCTCTCCGTCCCCCCCCCCCATCCTTCCATCTCAGTATCTGTCTCTGTCCTAACTAGGTGAACGGCCTTGGGGTGTAGAAGTTCTCATTTGACATAGTAGGTTTAGAAACTGACTTGAAGGGAAATGCTGTGTATGTATGGAAACTGATCTAAGTTAACTAGTACAAATGAGGTGTTTCTGCAGCATTATTTCCGCAGAATATTACCAATTTTCTAAGTAAAACCCCGAACTTCCAATATTCCAGTCATTTGTATTTATTAACTCATTCACTTCCCAGCCCATTTATTTCTAGTTCAGGGCCAAAGGTGGGTGAAAACCTACTGGCATTTCAAAGACCCCAGTCCATTGAAGAAGGCGCACACACTCCAAGACTCACCAGTGAATCTTGCATATGTTGGGGATATAGGAGGAAAAGAGACACCAGAGAAAGTCCAGCAGACGGGAAATGTACAAATGTCACACTGGCCATAGGAATTGGTTTTTCCTCATCAATGTTAACATGATACCGAGTGAAACATTGAGAGCCTGCTATAGTTAAAAGAGAGGTCATGCATGGCCTTATTCTCACATAAAGCAATTTTTCTGCTTTTTTTTTTTTTTGGAGTGATATATGTTCACCATAGAACACTTGAAAATTCACCAAGATTTTTTTTTATTTTTTAAAGTTTAGTAATGATAGGAGGAAGGGCCAGAGTGTCATTCTGGCATGTGCAATACTTGCTATTGAACTTGGGCCCTCAGACTTGAAAGTCCAAAACTCTAGCCACTGTGTCCCCTCATAAGCTACAAGGTTAAATAATTAACAATAATAATAAAGCTTTGTTTCATATGAGAAACCACAGCACTATATATATGTATATATATTAGCCTAGGCTTGAACTGGCACCCTCAGACATATAAGTCCCACTTTCTATCGTACTTCCCTAGATGCAAAATATAAAAAATTGTAATTACAATATACAAGGATCCAGGTTCAAGCCCTGGTCCCCACCGGCAGGGGGGAGATTCACAAGAGTTGAAGCGTAGTGTGTTGCAGGTATCTCCCTGTCTGTCTCCCCTTCTCTCAATTTCTCTTTGTCCTGTCAAAAATAAGTTGTTTTTTTTATTTATTCCTTTTTGTTGCCCTTATTGTTTTATTGTTGTTATTGATGTCATCGTTGTTGTATAGGACAGAGAGAAATGGAGAGAGGAGGGGAAGACAGAGGGGGAGAGAGAGAGACACCTGCAGACCGGCTTCACTGCTTGTGAAGCGACTCCCCTCCAAGTGGGGAGCCAGGGGCTTGAACTGGGATCCTCATGCTGGTCCTTGGGCTTCGCAGCACCTGTGCTTAACCTGCTATGCTACCACCTGACTCCCTAAAAAATGTTATTTTAAAAAAGGAAAAAAAAAGATAAGCCATTATTTCCCCCATAAAACAATTTGGGGGGGAGGTTTCATACTTCTTAGTATCCAAAACCATAAAACACTCTTGTGCCCAATGGCCCTGTGATGTTTACATTTCAGTATCCAGAAAGGTTTATTGAAATACATTTCTGCCAGTGGTCTTGGAGGGAGCAGAGTGGATAAAGCACTGAACTCTCAAGCATGGGGTCCCAAGTTCAGTTCTTAGCATTAAGTGTGCTAGAGTAATCCTCTCATTAATAAAACATCACAAATTACATCTCTGCCCATCCCTCTGTGTTCTCTATGGATAAGTGTTTGCGTCACAATAGCAGGACTGAGCTGTGGTAGAGATTTTATAGCCCAAAAGATAAAAGTATTAGTAATTGGCCCTTTTGTTGGTTTGCTGCCCAGGCCTTACAACAATATACACAATGTTGTTGTAAGGCCTGGGCTGGCTTGCTTTCTTTCTTTCTTTCTTTCTTTCTTTCTTTCTTTCGTGGAGGGACCCAGGATCTCATTCAAACAGTAGTTGGAAAACAAGATCAGAAGGGAAAACACTAAGAACTTGGACTGGAGTTGGTGTATTGCACCAAAATAAAAGACTCTTGGGGCGGGGTGGGGTGGGGGTGGAGGGTTCAGGTCCTGGATCGTAAGGGCAGGGGAGGACCTAGTGGGGGCTGTACTGTTATGCGGAAAACTGGGAAATTTTATGCATCTACAAACTATTGAATTTTACTGTCAGCTGCAAACCATTAATTCCCCAATAAAGAAATTTTTTAAATGGAAAAAAAAAAAGCTACCATGAGCAGCAGATTCCTAGTGCAGGCACTGAGGTCCAGCAATAATCCTGGTGGAAAGAAAAAAGAGAAAGGAGACCACAGGGCTAGAGTATCCCTGGTGCTACAGCATTCCCGCGGCACCAGGGCTCAAACATAGGCCATGCACATGGCAAGGCAGTGTCCTACCAGTGAGCTACTCAGGCCCTAATTTAAAAAATAATAAATACCTTTAAATTTAAAGGTATCTTTTTTTTTTTTTCCTCCAGGGTTATTGCTGGGCTCGGTGCCTGCACCATGAATCCACCGCTCCTGGAGGCCATTTTTCCCCCTTTTTGTTGCCTTAGTTGTTGCTGCCTCGTTGCGGCTATTACTGCCATTGTTGACGTTGCTTTGTTGTTGGATAGGACAGAGAGAAATGGAGAGAGGAGGGGAAGACAGAGAGAGAGGGGAGAGAAAGATAGACACCTGCAGACCTGCTTCACCGCCCGTGAAGTGACTCCCCTGCAGGTGGGGAGCCGGGGGCTCGAACCGGGATCCTTACGCCGGTCCCTGCGCTTTGCGCCACGTGCGCTTAACCCACTGCGCCACCGCCCGACTCCCTTAAAGGTATCTTTTTAACCAGAGCACTGTCCAGCTCTGGCTTCTGGTGATGCTGGGGACTGAATCTGGGACCCTTGGGTATGAGTCTTTTTTTTTTTTTTTTTCCTTTAAGATCTTATTTAATGAGACAGGAGATGAGAGAAGTGAAGAGAACCAAATACATGCAGTAGGAGGGACCTCATGTTGAGTCCATCCCGTACTTTATCCTTTCCACTACCTCCCAGACTACCCTGACCCTGACAGACCTTCTTGCATAATCACTATGTATATCTCCCTAGCCCTTCTGGCCCCAATTTAAATAGTGTAAGCGGGAGTGAGTCTGACCATGAGAGAAAGTGAGGTGATAGAACTAAATTGTGATGGTCTCGTGTCTCTGCATTTGTAGTGTGTGCTCTTAACCAGGAGCACCACCACCTGGCCCCCAACCAGCTCTGGTTTATTCTCTGCCTTTGTTAAAATAACTACGCCCAAAGTGAATTTTTTAACATTTTATTTTAAAATAAACCAACAAGTAGGACAGAAAACCTGTGGCTGGCTGAGGAATAGAGTATGGGGACAAGTAGGGATAAATATTGTGGTGGCAGAACTAGTTTATTGATCAGTTACACAGTCAACAGCTTGAACATTCAAGGACAACTTTACTGGATACAAATTATAAGGGTTTTTTTTTTTAAGAGACAAAACATAAAAAGCAAACTTTACCCTATGTGAAATAAGGTATATGGTTTTTTTCTTCTGGATACTAAAAAGTGATTACTAAGGATGTTAAGAAACTGTAAGATATTGTCAATATACAAAATGTTTTTCTTTTTAAGAAAAATATACTTATGCAAAATAACATTTTCTTCTGTAATTAACTGACCTGAAAATGTTCTCTAGCAACAGAACACGCTAGAGACGCTTACTTTCTCAATTTCACAAAAGCTTCTGGTCATATGCCAGGTGTTAGAAGAACTGAGGGCTTCAAAACTAGTAAAGAATCTTACCGTAAAAATATGTACAGCTCAAAAAAAAAAAAAAAAGTACAGCTCTTCAATAAAAGAAAGACACTTCTTTAAATAAGATGAAGCATTTGGACAAACAAAACAAACTTTACTAAAATACAACAATTCAAATGTAACATTCTGCCCATACACTATCTTGCTAAAACTGGACTTAATTGTTTACAAGAGTTCATTTCAAAATATACATATATAAATCTATACAACTGATAATTAAAAAAAAAAACCCAGCCAGAACTAACAGCCTATGTCTGTTGCAGGTGACCCAGCAGTGGCTGCTAGCATAGGCAGCTCTTTCCTGATACATGTGGACTGCTGCTTGGGCCTGGCAGAGAGGGGATTGTTAGGTAGGGGGCTTTCCTTTTGTGATCTGGGTGGTGCAGGGGCATGAGATGAGCTACTTCAGCCAGGAAAGAAGGGGAAAGTCTCTGTGGAGGAAAAAGCCCGGAGTCACAGAGCTGCGCTTCCATCCCAGCAATGGGGCTTCTCCAGGGCGGTCTGAGTCCGCTGTGTGTCTAACAGCACTTCTTTTTTGACTTAGGATTCCACTTCGTCATCATCACTTTCGTTGCCACTCTCCTCCTTGTCTTCCCTCTTCTCTTTAAGCATTTTCAGGTATTTACTAGCTAAAATCTTCTTTGGTAATATATCTTAAAAACATAAATCTAGCATCAGCAGTTGGTTAGGAGATCATGGATACAATGCAAATTTCAAAATGTACTCAGTGATACTGAAGACCTGGTTTCATTCCACTGACTACAAATCTTGTGTTTGTAACAAACAACTAAGTGTCCATGTCCAACCTGAGACAGCCCAGCTGTCCCAAAGCAGTAGCAAGGTCTTTTTGGCTGTGGCCGGCACAACTGGCTCTACAACATGATTAGTTTGTGTTCCTGAGTCCAAAGTAGAAAAGCCCAAAGTTATCCCTTCAATGGTAAGAAGATTGAAAGGGGTGGCTCTCCTGCCTATGTCAGCCAACCAGTGAGCCAAACATCTTGATGCAGGCTATTCATTATTGTTCCACGTGTACATCACAGACATGAACAAAACTAAAAACTGCGGGCATGGGAGACAGCACAGTTTACACAACAGACATTGATGCCTGAGGCTGAGAGGTCCCAGGTTCAACCCTTGGCACCATCATACACCAGTACTGAGCAGGGCTCTGGCAAAAAACAACAAAAAGCAAAAAAAAAAAACAACAAAAAGCTAAAAATGTCTTCTTGTACGAGGTCAGGGTAAGTTTTCTATCCGGAAAAAGTAGCAGAATGCCTATTTCAGTGTGTGTGTGTGTGTGTGTGTGTGTGTGTGTGTGTGTGGAGGGGAGTATGATTACTAAACTTTTTTTGACCAGAATATTTCAAAGGCCAAGTACCTGCAAGAAACTGAAAAGTCTCCGATTCCTCTGCAGTATTTGATAAATCACTGTAAGTGAGGGCTTTCTTTTCTTTTCCACTGCCATTTCTGTAGGAATAGGTGGCTAGATACTGAACAAAGAGTTCCTACAATAAAAGTAAGAAAATAAATCCACAGTGTACTTTGAAACCTTATCATATAACTTAATTTTGTTACATTTAGATAACTGCAAATTATCTTAATTTCCCAAATGACAGTAAATCATTGCAAAAAGAAAAAAATACGGGGATAGACAGAAAGCATCAGAATCGGTGGAGGCAAACAGGCATTTCCCTAAAGTTTGTTTGAGTATATTGTCTAAAGTGGTTTGCTGTAATAGTCAACCACCTAAAGCTGAAAAATTGAGATTGCCCATTTCACCCAAACACATTCCCTAAAGCAATAAATTGGATTGAGCCTCTTTCTCAATCACTTTCCTGTAAAAATTCATTTAGTTTGGTTAAGGGATTAAAGAAGTGCTGCATAGGGGGGGGGGGGTCTGGGGAGGTGGCGCACCTGGTAGGGAGCACGTGTTACAGCGCTCAAGATCCCGGGTTCAGGCTGCAGGTGTCTCTCTTCTCTCTCCCTATCTCCCTCTTCTCAAATTTCTCTGTCCTATTGAAAAGATTTATCTTTAAAAGTACCTGCATACATCTCAAGTCCTTCACAGAAACTGCCGTTGCACAGGGGAGTACACACCCCAAGCTCACACGCTGTTTCCCTGGGCTCTGGGAAGACAGCATGCTTCTGGCATAAAGCAGACAAGCACCGTGTGGCTTCCTACTTTGCAGAGGGGTCACTGAGCACTCAACAGGGAGGAGGGAAGCTGCTTGCAAGGAAAGTGAAAGCTGTCCTGCGAGTGCAGCTTAATCAAGGCTCAGCCCAGACAGACACTGAAGGGCTCTGGCCCACCGCCATCTGGCCCAGATGAGAAGCAGAATCCTTCTCAACATGGAGGGTCTAGACCCGGGCTGTCAACAGTCGTGGCCAGGATGTCGTGTGCCAACCCCCCCCCCCCCCCCCGTACCCCCAACAGGTGGATGAAGTACAGGGGTGCACCCGAGCTCTCACACCCGATGTGCGGCTGTGCCGGGTCACACCTCTGCGGCCTTCAAGCTTCGCGTGTTACCAGGGCGAGTCACGTGCCTGCGCCCCCCTCCCTGGAGCCCCTCAGAAGACAACCGAGGTTGCCAAGAAGACCGGAAGTGACGTAGGGGAAGCGCCGAGACAGGCGGAGGGGAAATCCGAGAAGTTTCGCGACGGCGTCCAGCTCGCCCGCAGAGGACGACGGGAGCAGCTCGGAGGGGGCGGGGCAAAGAGAAGGTGGGCGCGTGCGCGAGCCTGCAAAGCGGAGCCGGCAGCGCGCTGGCCGGAGGGGACATGAGTTGTACAGAGGGGAGACCGAAGGGCGGGGCGGGGCGAGACGATTCCAAGCGGTCCCCACCCTCCCCCTTCCTGACGCCTCACCGTGGCCTTGGCCGTGAGCACCAGCGCCTCCTGGTTGATGCTGGAAACTTCGGGGGAGCTCTTCATGATGACCCGGATGCGGGACAGGGGCAGCGACACGAGCCGCTGTTCTCCGCACTTGTCTCTGCCAACGACCATGTCCGCCATCTTTGTGCCCCTCCCCACGGTGGCCCCCGGGGACCCAACCGCCAGTTGGCCTAGCGACTCGGCGAGTACGGGATCGGCGTCCCGCTGCCCGGTGGGATTTGTAGTGTCTGGGAAGCACGGCCACGGGGGCGGGTCACTGCCATTCCCTCGAGGGAACTACAAGTCCCATGATGCCACGCGCCGTCAGTTCCGCGACTGCGCAGAAGGACGCCTGTCGCCCGGCGTGGCGAGTGTGACCCAGATGCTGCCCTGCGTATTAGGTCTTTGAGCGAGAGGGTCACTTTAGCCGAGGTGGGAGGAGGTTCTCCGTAGGCCGGTATTAATATGTAGGCTGGGGCGGGGCTAGGTAGTATAATGGTTATCCAAACTTGATTGAGGCTCTGAAGTCCCATGTTCAGTCCCCTGCACCACCATAAACCGGAGCTGATCAGTAAAAAAAAAAAAGAAAAAGAGTAAGTTGTAGATCGGAGGTGTCCTGATAGGGAAGAACGATTTCAAACTTTTGTGTGCGAAGATTTATTTATTATTATTATTATTTTTTTTTTTAATCAGAGCCCTGCTCAGCTCTGGCTTATAGTGGCGCAGGGGATTGAACCTGGGACTTTGTAGCCTCAGGCATGAGAGTCTCTTTGCGTAACCATTGTGTTACCCAGATGCACCCGGAATCTTCTGTTTTGGAGAAGAAACGATATGGTGTTGGCCACCCATGGAGGCAGGCATCTTGAGATCTTGACCAGGAGACCACGGTGCCAGACCGTGTCATAGGCTGCTGTGAGATCAACAAAGACAGCACCCGTCTTTAAATTCTTCTGGAATCCATTTTCAATGTAAGTTGAGAGGGCCAGGGCTTGTTCGCAGGTAGATCTTCCTGGGCGGAAACCAGCCTGGGCGGGTGATAGGAATTTCTCTGTAAGAGGAGAAATACGTGACAGAAGCAGCCTCTCAAGGAGTTTGTAACACACGGAGAGGAGAGAAATTGGTCTATAGCTGGCGGCCAGTGTTGGGTCTTTCTTTGGTTTCAAAACTGCTATTATCTTCGCACGACGCCAAATTTTGGGCATAGATTCAGATTCCAAGATGTGGGACAGGAATGAAGTGAGCCACTTCTTTGCCGCGGGGCCCAAGTTAAGAATGAGTTCTGGGGGGAGTCGGGAGTAGCTCAGTGGGTTAAGCGCAGGTGGCGCAAAGCACAAAGATCGCCATAAGGATCCCAGTTCAAGCCCCCGGCTCCCCACCTGCAGGGGAGTCGCTTCACAGGTAGTGAAGCAGGTCTGCAGGTGTCTATCTTTCTCTGCACCTCTCTGTCTTCCCCTCCTCTCTCCATTTCTCTCTGTCCTATCCAACAACAATGACAGCAATGACAACAACAACAATAAACAACAAGGGCAACAAAAGGGAAAAATAAATAAATTAATTTAAAAAAAAAGAATGAGTTCTGGGGTGATTTTATCATAGCCAGCAGCCGTTCCCGGTTTAACCCTCTTCAAAGCGTCTTCCAGTTCAGACAGTGTAAAGGGAGAGAGTTTTGGAGATGGACAAGATAAATGGAAGTGGGATGACCACTCATGGGAAATTTCTCTTTTCCAGACTGGGTCGATCTTAGCACGTCCAACTTGAGTTAGGTGACTGGCCACTGAGTTTGGAGATACGGGAGGATGGGAGATGGGAGGGGGTTGGCTACCAGCACCCAGACTATGAAGAAGCTTCCAGGCCTTCCTACTTGAGTGGGTGAAGTTCAGACTTTCCGTGAGTTGTTGCCAGCGGGCTTGGCGTGCTGCATCCAGGGAGGCAATGAGATGGTCAGCCACATCTAGCAGATGGAGACTTGTCTCAAGTGGCCTCCCCCAGGGCTCTGTTCTGGCTCCTATGCTATTTAATATTTACATCAATGATCTCCCAGAAACTTCTTCAAGGAAGTTCATCTACGCCGATGACATCTGCTGTGCAACTCAGGCATCCAAGTTCGACATCCTCGAGGAAACACGAAAGACATGTCTCTGATATCTGATTACTGTAAAAAATGGCGACTAATCCCTAGCACTGCAAAAACGGTATCATCTGTTTTCCATCTACACCATGCCTCGGCCTCGCGTGAGCTTAATGTGCAGCTTGGCGACACGAGAATCCGGCATGAAGCCCAGCCAGTCTATCTTGGCGTTACTCTCGATCGCACTCTGTCATTTGACGAACATCTCATAAAAACTGCAGCAAAGGTGGGCGTGAGGAATAACATCATTGCAAGACTGGCCAGCTCCTCATGGGGCGCGAGCGCTTCCACACTACGATCATCATCTCTGGCATTATGCTATTCCACTGAAGAATACTGTGCCCCAGTATGGTTCCATAGCCCCCATGTCCACTTGGTCGATTCCAAATTATATTCCTCCATGAGGATAATTTCTGGAACCATCCATTCCACCCCGGTTCCATGGCTGCCAGTTCTTAGCAACATTGCCCCGCCAGATAGTCGTCGGGATGCGGCATCATCTAAGTTCATTTCCCACGTCTACGCTCGACCGGACCTGCCAATATACACGGATATCTTCGCCCACCCTGTTCAACACTTGACGTCTCGTCACCCAATCTGGTCCCCTACGCCTACACTGAACTTCTCTGTTCCAGTCTCTTGGAAACAGAGTTGGCAGTCAGCTGAGGTCAAGAACAAACACCTCATCACAGACCCCTGCAAGCGTCAACCCGGCTTTGACCTAGCACGTTATGACTGGGCCCTCCTCAATCGCTATCGAACAGGCCATGGCCGGTGCGCCGCTATGTTCCATCGCTGGGGAGCCAGAGACGACCCGAACTGCCCCTGCGGCTACAGACAGACTATGACCCACATAGTCAACGACTGCCATCTCTCCAGATTCAAAGGAGGTCTCGAAACTTTACATCAGGCTCAACCTGATGCTGTTGACTGGCTACAGAAGAAGGGCAAATGCTAGAAGAAGAAGACCATTGTGTTATCTACCCCTGCTAAGATTTATTTATTTACCAGTAAGAAGAGAAAGCCTCAGCATCACCCTGACTCATGTCATGCCAAGTGGAACTTGGGGCCGCATGCCAGCAAGTCTGGTGTTGTAGCCACTGTACTACCAGCCAGGTTGCAGGTTGCAAGCTCTCACCTCTCCCTCAGGAGCGCCTATAGGGTGCTGGTACTGGAGCTGCAGCTTTCTGGCGCTTTCTGGCGGGACAACTGGAAACAAGCAAATGAGAATAACTGCCATGGAGGAAAATGAAGCATAAGAATACACCAAGGGGTGGGGGCAGGTAGAGAGCATAATAGTTACGGAGACTCGTGCTTGAGGCTCGAAAGTCTCAGGTTCAGTCCCCTCCTCCCTCACCCCATCCACCATCATAAAAGGAGAGTTGAGCAGTTCTCTGGTTTAAAAGAAAGAAAGGAAGGAAGAGAGAAAGGAAGAAAGAAAGAAAGAAAGGAAAAGAGATGAGAAGAGAAAAGAAAAAAGAAGGGGGGTCAGGCGGTAGTGCAGCGGGTCAGGCGCACGTGGCGCGGAGCTCAAGGATCTCCGTTGGAGCCCCGGCTTCCCACCTGCGGAGAAGGTGCTTCACAGTCGGTGAAGCAGGTCTACAGGTGTCTATCTCTCTGTCTTCCCCTCCTCTCTCCATTTCTCTCTGTTCTATCCAACAACAATGACATCAGTAGTAATAACAACAACAACAAGAGGAGGGAAAAATAGCCTCCAGGAGCAGTGGATTCATGATGCAATAACCCTGGAGGCAAAAAAAAAAAAAAAAAAAGAGACAGACAGAAAGAAAGAGGGTATAGCATAATGGTTATGCAAAGAGACTTCGTGCCTGAGGCTCCAGAGTCCCAGGTTCAATCCCCCACACCACCATAAGCCAGAGCTGAGCAGTGCTTTTGGGTGTGTGTGTGTGTGTGTGTGTGTGTGTGTGAGAGAGAGAGAGAGAGAGAGAGAGAGAGAGAGAAAGAAAGAAAGGAAGAAAGAAACACACTAAACAACTGGGGGCACTGTTTTATCCACCATGGTAGGGGAGAAGGCTAAACTGTGACAAAAAATGTTCCTGCTGATGTCTGAGAAAATGTCTGAGAAAGTATATTTCTGGGAAAAGTAAACACCAAGGTAAAGATCTGCCTTCAGGCCCCAAATTACCTCTCAATGGAACCCTGTGTCTGAGGAGGAGGCAGCAACAGCTAGAGCCTGAAGTCTGTATCCTAAGAAAAATGAAGAGTGGTTGAAATAAATGAGAGGAATAATGGGGTAAGCCTTTTGCTGGTTGCAGAAAGGCTGAGGAAAGAGTGAAGCAGATGGAAGCAGTGAGACCACACAGGAGACTGGCAAGTGATGAATAAATAGGATGCCAGTGCGGTCTAGGTGAAAGGAAGTTGGAGAGTGGTAGGAAATAGCTAGGGGCATGGTGTGGGGGAGGCCATAGGAAAAAGAAAAGTGGTCTTAGTTTTGCAAGGAACACCCGTCACTGTGTGATTCAACATTAAAGGGCAAGAATGGAAACAGGTAGAAAGCATGGTGTGTGTGTGGGTTGGGGGAGGGTTGAGGGGTCCTGTGGTGACACACCTGGTTGAGCGCACATGCTACAGTGCGCCATGACCCGGGTATGAGCCTCCCATCCCTACCTGCAGGGGGAAAGCTTCATGAGTGGTGAAGCAGGGCTGCAGCTGTCTCTCTCCCCCCTCCTCTTCATTTCTGGCTGTCTCTATACAATAAATAAAGATAAGTAAAAAGAAAGAAAGAATGGTTAGGCTTTTAGTGAGCCTCAAAGAGATGATGGTGGTTATAGTAGAGTGGAGGCTGTGGCAAGTATATAATTTGGGATCTAATTTAAAGAAAAAGCTAACTAGGGGGCTGAGTGGTGGCACACCAGCTTAAGGTCACATAATACGAAGCACAAAGACCTACTCAAGGGTCTGGTGTATGTCCCTGGCGCCCCACCGATGGGGGCACACTTCGCAAGTGGTGAAACAGGTCTGCAGGTGTCTTTCTCCATCCTCCCATCCCTACCCCCTTTTTTTCCAGAGCACTGTTCAGCTCTGGTTTATAGTGGTGCGGGGGGGATTGAACCTGGGACTTTGGAGGCATGAGAGTTGCTTTGTATAACCATTATGCTGTCTACCCCCGCCTTTGTTCTATCTCCCCCTCCTTTCTCAATTTCTCTCTGTCCTATCCAATAAAAATAAAATAAACGAAAAAATGGCCACCAGGGATAACCCTGAAGGGAAAAAAAAAACCCAAAAACTTTGATGGGAAACACAACTAGTGTTTCATTGTAACACTTCTTCTTCTAGCGTTTGCCCTTCTTCCATAGCCAGTCAACAGGTCAGGTTGAAAGCTGTCAGGAGCTGCTTGTTGCTGGCTTTGAAAGTGACTGGGATCCATGTGGATTCAGTCGGCTAGGAAGGATCGTCAGTTTCCCCAATGAATGGGTACTCACGGGATGCACCATGAGAAGGTCGATCCAATGCATCCCAATACTGATTGAGTAAAAAGCACTCAATTCCTGGCAGGACTACTGCTTGAAGTGTACATACACACACCTCCAGCAACTCTTCCCACTTCCCAGATATGTACATCATGGTCATTGTCCCATCTGAATGAGTGTTGGTGTGTGGCAGTGCACCCTGTTCTGTCCACAGTGGCTGCCACCCATGGTCCTGAATTGGAACAGCATGGTCAGAAAATAAATGAGTATAATGATTATTAAATGAAGGCAAGAACTGTTTCATGTCATGTCATATGGTTTACAAGTTTAGTGATGTTTTTGGGACAGAAATAGGTTGTAAGAACCTAACTTTTTTTTTCTTTCTTTCTTTCTTTCTTTATTCCCTTTTGTTGCCCTTGTTGTTTTATTGTTTGTAGTTATTATTATTGTTGTTGTCATTGTTGGATAGGACAGAGAGAAATGGAGAGAGGAGGGGAAGACAGAGAGGAGGAGAGAAAGATAAACACCTGCAGACCTGCTTCACCGCCTGTGAAGCGACTCCCCTGCAGGTGGGGAGCCGGGGTTCGAACCGGGATCCTTATGCCGGTCTTTGTGCTTTGCGCCACCTGCGCTTAACCCGCTGCGCTACAGCCCGACTCCCAGAACCTAACTCTTATATATCATATCAGCCCATAGTAAGCTTGGTTTTGATACACATCATTTCTTTTTTTATCATGACCTTTATTTATTTATTGGATAGAGACAGCCAGAAATCGAGAGGAGGGAGGGTGATAGGGAGAGAGAAAAAGATACCTGCAGCACTACTTCACCACTTGCCAAGCTTTCCCTGCAGGTGGGGAGGGGGGGCGGGGCTCAAACCCAGTTCCTTGCACATTGTAACATGTGCACTCAACCAGGTATGTCACCACCCAGACCGATATATGTCATTTCTTTTAAAGTAAAAGTTTCTTAAGGTTTAGGTTGCCTGCAACTTAAAGGTCAATTATTTTTTAAATTTTTTATCTGTATTTTTTTTTTTTATTAGAGACAGAACGAAGTTGAGAGGGAATGGGGAAGATAGGGAGAAAGACAGAGAGACACCTGCAGCCTCCCTGCTTCACCACTCACAAAGCTTTTCCCCCACAGGAGGGGACCAGGGGCTCAAACCCGGGTCCTTGTGCACTGTAACATGTGCGCTCAACTAGGTGTGCCACCCACCTGGCCCCCTTAAAAGCCAATTAGTCAAGAAACAAGAGTTGGGGATGAGAAAGACAGGTTTATTCAGCTGCTAGCAACTTGAGAAAATGGCAGGCTCAGGTCTAATAAAAATCATCTTATCAAGCTGGAGCTTGGGGTTTATTATTATTATTATTTTATTATTTATTTTCCCTTTTGTTGCCCTTGTTGTTTTATTGTTGTTGTAGTTATTATTGTTGTTGTTGATGTCATCGTTGTTGGATAGGACAGAGAGAAATGGAGAAAGGAGGGGAAGAGAGAGAGGGGGAGAAAGATACCTACAGACCTGATTCACCACCTGTGAAGCGACTCCCCTGCAGGTGGGGAGCTGGGGGCTCAAACTGGGATCCTTATGCCTGTCCTTGGGCTTTGCGCCACTTGTGCTTAACCCGCTGCACTACTGCCCGACCCCGAGCTTGGGGTTTTTATAGGGCAGTGAGTCAAAGGGGTCCTATCACTCAGCTATCTGTCTGGCATCAGTGTTCTAATATACCACTGGAGCCAGGTGCTATGACTTTTGTAAAAATTTGATATAACATTGTCTTTCTGGAGGTCTGCTTCTAGTTTACCTTGGTATTAGAGAATATGGCAAAGAGCAGAGAGAAATGATAAAATATGAGAAGTTTGGGAGTCGGGTGGTAGCGCAGCGGGTTAAGCGCACGTGGAGCGAAGCGCAAGGACCAGCGTAAGGATCTCGGTTCCAGCCCCTGGATCCCCACCTGCAGGGGAGTCGCTTCACAGGCAGTGAAGCAGGTCTGCAGGTGTCTCTCTTTCTCTCCCCCTCTCTGTCTTCCCCTCCTCTCTCCATTTCTCTGTCCTATCCAACAATGATGACATCAATAGCAACAACAATAATATTAAAAACAAAGAATATTAAAAACAAAGAATATGAGAAATGTGTGTGCTCAGCGGACTGGGGGTGGTGCATACAATAGAGTGTACATGTTAGAGTGTACATGTTACTATGCACAAGAACCTGGGCTCTTAAGCCCCCAGCCCCCACCTGCAAGGGGCTCAACCCCTGTTTCTTTCTATTTATTTATTTACTTATTGATTTATTTATTGGGGAATTAATGTTTTACATCTGACAGTAAATAGTTTGTACATACATAAAATTTCCCAGTTTCCCATATAACACTACAGCCCCCACTAGGTCCTCTGTCATCCTTTTTGGACCTGTGTTCTTCCCCTCCCCCTGACAAACCCCAGAGTCTTTTACTTTGGTGCCATACACCAATTCCAGTTCAGGTTCTGCTTATATTTTCTCTTCTGATCTTGTTTTTCAACTTCTGCCTGAGAGTGAGATCATCCCATATTCATCATTCTGTTGCTGACTTATTTCACCTAACATGATTTTTTCAAGGTCCATCCAAGAATGGTTGAAAACAGGGAAGTCACCATTTTTTATAGCTGAGTAGTATTCCATTGTGTATATAGACCACAACTTGCTCAGCCACTCATCTGTTGTTGGACACCTGGGTTGCTTCCAGGTTTTGGCTATTACAAATCATGCTGCTAAGGACATATGTGCACACAGATCTTTTTGGATGGGTGTGTTGGGTTCCTTAGGATATATCCCCAGGAGAGGAATTGCAGGATCATAGGGTAGGTCCATTTCTACCCTCTGAGAGTTCTCCAGACTGTTCTCCACAGATCAACCCTTGTTTCTTTGTTTTAGAGAATATACAGGTAGGAGAGGCTGGAAACTTCTCATTCTTTTTGCAAAACTAAAGCCTTGTATAATGTTATTTCACTAGACCACTTTATTTTTTTTTTCTTTGACATTAATTTATGATGGAAAAAGAAGAGCAAGAGAGAGAAGAACATCACTCTAGTGCCGGGCTAGCATGGGGGTGCCTCTTCCTGGGCACATACTCTCTGGGTTGGAGAGTACTCCACCAGAGCCAGCCTGGGCTGCTACTCACTCAGCGATGGGAGGGAGATGACTCAGGAACAGACTCGTGGCAACGAGGCAATGCAATATCTTTATTGATCAGAGAGACAAGGGTTTTAAGGGGCAGACCCGGAAGTAGCAAGTCGGAAACGGAAATGGCTAGGAAAGGTTTGGAGAAAGGTCAAATGAGGCTGGAAAGATAGGAACTTCCTTAGCAACTATTGCGAGGATTTTAACTGGTAGGATTAATAATACTACTATAATAATACAGGGAGGGTCTTGAGGGTAGAAAGAAGATAGGTCAAAGGAATGGAATGGGTGGGGATCTTTCAGGCAAAACAATGATTATGTAGATATGCCATAGTATCAGGAATGCAGGGTGGTGCAGGGGGAGCTGGCTTAATGTTTGTTTGTTTTTTTTGCTTCCAGGGTTATTGCTGGGGCTTGGTGCCTGCACCACGAATTCACTGCTCCTGGAGGCCATTTTTTCCCCTTTTGTTGCCCTTGTTCTTTCATCGTTGTTGTGGTTATTGTTGTTGTTGTTGTTGATTGATATTGTTGTTGTTAATTGTTGTTGGACAGGACAGAGAGAAATGGAGAGAGGAGGGGAAAACAGAGAGGGGGAGAGAAAGAGAAACACCTGCAGACCTGCTTCACCGCCTGTGAAGTGACTCCCCTGCAGGTGGGGAGCCAGGGGCTCAAACCGGGTTCTTTACGCCGGTCCTTGCGCTTCCACCATGTGCGCTTAACCCGCTGCGCCACCGCCCGACCCTCAGCTTAACGTTTTAAGGAATGCCAGGCTCCTGGAGGCAGAAAAATGCAGGGTGCTTTGTGAGGCTCCTCACAATTTCCTGACATCTCCCCATTTCTTTTTATCTAATGGCCATAGTATCAGGAATGTGGGGTGCTTTGTGAGGCAGGGATTCTGATAAGACGGGGCAAACCTTTGGGGTGACTCCTGTCCCTCCTTGCTCAACCTCTCCGTAGAGAGAGACTGACAGGATAGACACACTCCTCAGGTCAAGCCCTGCCAGGCTCTACCACATCCTCACAATTTCCCAACAGTCTTGCACAACTGATGCTGGAGATCAAACTCAGGACTTTAAGCTTATACATCCAGCACTTCCTCGCCTACTTTTTTATTCAACTAGAGAGATAGGGCTGGAAAGATGTCAAGAGCTCACCATGTAGGGCATGTACACATATACCTTACCATGCACGCTGCTCAGGTTCAAACTCCAGCATCACACTTTGGAAGCTGTTGTGCTGTGGCATCTCTCCCTCTTTGTCTGAGGAAAAGGTGGCCTGGAGCAGCCCAGATGGTAGTGTTTAGGGGGACCCAACATGGCCAAGCACAGAGGTCTTTCTCAGACTCATTGTAGATCCTATGAAAAGAAATTTTCACAGTACACGCGTGCAAGGGTGCGATTTATGGATCCTTTATTTAGTTGTGCAAAGTATAGATTTTAGGAAAAAAGGAAGGGACTTGGGAGAAGGGATGTTCCAAGGGCCCTACTGGACCAGAAAATAAAGCGAGAGAAGCAGGGCACCAAAAGACCCCTCTTCATCTTTCTTTCCCCCAGTTATATCCTTTCTAACGCCACCCTGGCGCTTGTTTTTCATTGGCTCAAAGGAGTAAAACCTCACTCTTCCTATAGTGCAAAAAAAAAAAAAAAGCTCTCCACCAATTAAAAATCCACTTTTCATGTGCAAATTTCTATGCTATAAGTGTGTGTCCCTGTTCCAAGTGTGTGAACTCAGAAAAAAATAATAATCCTCAGGAGCTCCTTTCCCTGAGCACTCCCTCCACAGTAGTACAGTGGATAAAGTGTTGAACTCTCAAGCATAATGTTCCAAGTTTAATCCCCAGCATCACATGTGATGCTCTGATACATTTTTTTTTCTTTGCCATTGGGGTTATTGCTGGTGCGTGGTGCCTGCACAACAAACTTGGAGACGTGGGAGCCTCAAGCTTGAAAGTCTGTTTGTATAACCATTAAGCTCTTTCCCTCACCTCCCCCAACCTCCCACCCTTCACCCTTCCCCTTGGCTTCTGAAAAACTATTTCTGGGAATGGAGTACTGAGGTTTCTTATAAGGTCACCTCAGCCTCCAGTACCATATTAGTGGGTATCCATAGGAAGCAAATCCAGTGGGAAGATGGGAATCAGGGGCTGCTTATGTGGAGTAACTGTGTTGGTGCACACATGACTTTGCTGGCAATGTGTCCTCCTGGTACAATAGCTGTTTAAGTTACTAGCTCCCATATGCACCCCTATGTTCATAGCTGCATTATTCACAATAGCCAAACAGTGGAAGCAGCCTTAATACCCACTAAAAGATGACTGGCTGAATGGGATGTATATATTCCATGGAATACTACTCTGCAATGAAGAAAGATGATATTGATTTTATTCAAATAGAGAGATTGGGACAAAATGGATGGAACCGGAGGTTATTAAGCTTAGCAAAATCAAGAGATAAAAGACAACTACCAGGTGGTTTCACTTATATGTAGAATGTGGAGATCTGATTTTCATTCACTTGCCAAAAAAAAACAGAAGCAAGCAAATTGTTTGTAAGACTTAATGAGAACTCTAGTGGTTCTCTTGGGGAGGTGGGAGGGTAGGGATACAGAACTTGGTGTAGTGGTGTGGAAGTATACATTTCTAATCTTGCAATCTTGTAACACTATTAATGACAAATATATATATATTCAAATTTTCTTTACTGGGGGATTAATGTTTTACGGTCGACAATAAATACAATAGTTTGTACATGCATAACATTTCTCAGTTTTCCACATAACAATACAACCCCCACTAGGTCCTCGACAAATATATATATATCTTTTTATTACTAGCTACCATTGTTCATGTGAAGTGACCATGGGGGTGGGGAATGGGGACTTGTAGGTTCGGCTAGTTTTTGCTTACACTGGACAGATTTTAGAAAGGAAACCCGACAACTTTTCTGAGGTAGAGAACCAGTTCTGTGGTGGCTTTGGGGATTACTTAGCTTTTGTAGCCTCAGGGCTGATCAGGCTAAAGGTCAGACCCACCTTTGATACTACCTGATACACAATTACAGTTAAACTCACAGCTTCTTCCCTAGCTCTTTCCTGTGAAGTTGAGCTATTGATTGGAAATAGTGGGGTCCTGGGAATTCGAATGGGGATAATTGGGAGAATGTAAGTCACCCTTTAGCTCTGTCCCTACCCCTCTGAGCCTCTTTGTCAGTGGAAATTGACCACCTGCCGGCCTGAGGAAATTAGTCTGCCAGTTTGCTGTGCTATTAATGAGCTCACTGGAGGTATTCACCTGGCAAGAGGATATGTCTTCCCAGTCTCACCCCCTCATTAATCCTCTCCGCTCCATAATTGGAGCCAGATCTCTAGTGCCCCAGGGAAACAACCGCAAAACGCAATTTAGGGGAATTGTGGGGGTGTTCGTGTTTTTTTTTTTCTTCCCCCAGCAGAAGTCTGGGGGTGGGGGAGTGGAACAGGAGGATGTCATAAGGGTATCAGCCGAGGTGAACTGAGCTAAGTTGTTGATTTCATAACCCGGGACGGTGTTTTCTTTTGTTCCTTAATTCTAATAGAAGGGTCTCTGGGACACTATCAAGCTCAGGCTAGTCAAGTGTTTATTGTAAGAGCAGGAAAGTACCGGCATAGACACACGTAGCCTCTCAGATGATGAGTAGCAATAGGCTCTCAAGGTGAGCCCTTTTCTATAGGGCAAAGGAACTTTGGGTCATTAACGTAATCGGTGACAGTTCAGGCAACATGTCGTAATTAATTCTTCCCTGACCCTTTTCTGTTTGTTCTGGATCACAGTGTTCAGCGCTACAGCGTTTCTTGGAGACAGACATCACCTGCACACATCAGCTCACATTTCTTTCTCGTTTGTAGCAACCACTCGTGGCAATGTAGGACTCCTTGCACAGTCACTACAGTTTGAGCTGAGCTTATTTTGGGGGGTGGAGGGGGGGTTAATGGTTTACAGTAAATACAGTTGTTGGTACATGTGTAAAATTTCTCAGTTTTCTTTCTTTTTTTCTTACCATGCAGGCTTTTTTTTTTTTTTTCCTTTAACCAGAGCACTGTTCAGCTGTGTTGCAGGGGATTGAACCTGGGACTTTTGAGCTTCAGGCATGAGAGTCTCTTTGCATAACCATTATGCTATCTATACCTGCCCCCCTTTTAAAATTTTTTATATTTATTCATTATCCCTTTTGTTGCCCTAGTTGTTTTTTATTGTTGTAGTTATTGTTGTTGTTATTGATGTCGTCGTTGTTAAGATAGGACAGAGAGAAATAGAGGAGGGGAAGACAGAGGGGATGAGAGAGAGAGAGAGACACCTGCAGACCTGCTTCACCGCCTGTGAAGCGACTCCCCTGCAGGTGGGAGTCAACTGGGATCCTTATCCTTAAGCTGGTCCTTGCACTTTGTGCCACGTGCGCTTAATCCACAGCACTACCACCCGACTCCCCCCACCTCTAATTTCTCCGTTTTCTACGAAACACTCTTACCCCCAGCCTAGGTCCTCCTCCACCATCATGCACCAGGACCTGAAAGCCCCAGTTACTTCCCACACACACACTCCCAGTCCTTTGGTGCAATACACCAAGCCCAGTCCAACTTCTACTTTGTGTTTACCCTTTCTGTTCTAATTTCTCAACTTTTGTCTATGAGAATAGGGCTAGAAAGCTGGGTTAGGGAAGAGACTAGCTCCCAAACTTGGAGCATATAAATACAATTAGCTGTTTACCCTGTTGTTTTCGACGGGTTATGTTGTTTTCGCCGGGTTATGTTGTTTTCGCCGGGCTGACTTCACGGGTGGGTAACAGACGACCAGGGAGGGACTCATGGTTGAGCTGTAGGCAGTATCTCTTTATTCATGCAGGACGCAGCACAATCTAAGCCGAGCTAAGCTAAACTCAAGTACCCTAAAACTCACAATGCTGTCATTATATATACTTGCCAAGTAGGGTGGAAACAGGATGTGACATAGAGAGGGTGGAGAGAAAAGTGACTGGTGAAAATCAGAGTGTGACAAGGAGGGGGCAGAGCAGGCGAGAATCCTATCACTGAACCACCAATGCCCTGGAGTGCTTTATGTAAATGTAAAAGTGACTTATGTAAATAGACCAAAGCTTTGAATGGGATTAAATCTATCCCTATATAGGCATATGGTTAAGCAGAAGCCAGGGGGAGCTGGCATACTATCCAACATTACCCCATCAATCTGACCCAGGACCCATATACAGTCGTCCCTCGCCATTTCACGCTTTGACTTTTGGGGCTTCACTCTATTACAGTATTTTTCAAATATATTCATTAAAAAGTTCATCAAGACAGTTAAAATGATACAGCGTGCGCTCTGAGTCAATTATACACCCCTGTATTACAATTAAAATTAAAATGACTATGCATAGGGCCTGTAAACCTATGCCCTCCCCCCCCCCCCCCCCCCCCCCGCAAATCCCTCAAATCCTTCAAAGCCAGGTGCAGCCGCTCAACCACTCCTTGTGTGTGTTTGAAATCGGGTGTGGGGAAATGTTGGTATGCATGAGACCCTTTCTGTTTCATTTGGTTTAAATCCCCCCTGCTTAACACTATTCTATTTACATAACCACTTCATTCTATTTACATAACCACTGTTAACAAGTTCCACCCTCCCTCCAGGGCATTTGTGTTTCAGTGATAGGATTCTCGCCTAATCTGCCCCCTCCTTGTCACACTCTGATTTTTACCAGTCACTTTTCTCTCCACCCTCTCTATGTCACATCCTGTTTCCACCCTACTTGGCAAGTATATATAAAGACAGCATTGTGAGTCTTACTTTACCTTGAGTTTAGCTTAGCTCGTCTTAGGTTGTGCTGCGTCCTGCATGAATAAAGAGATACTGCGTACAACCCAGCCATGAGTCCCTGATCGTCTGTTACCCGCCCGTGAAGCCAGCCCATTGAAAACAACATAACCCGTCGAAAACAACAGGGAAACCAAGCCAGTCAGAGCGGGTTTCTCTCGTGCTTCTACATGGCTACACAGTGGAAGCATCTTTGATCTTGTGTTTGCAATTTCTGAGAACTTTATCTAAGCCCCACAACGGCTCCTAAACGTGCTGCTTCTTCTAAGCCTTCTGACGACGAAACTCATCGCCGCTGGAGGAAGATGCTCGCCATCCAGGAGAAGGTGAAACTCTTGGATAGGATCAAAGATGGTAAGAAAATCATGGAGGTTGCCTGCCATTACGACTTGAATGAGTCTACCATTCACTCCGTCCTTAAAGATGAAAAGAACATCTGTGCAGCTGCAGCAGCTATTGTCTCTTTCAACAAGGAAGCAAAGCTAAAGGGGTGTTAACTTCATGTCTAGAGGGCTCTAGTAAAGTTAAAAAACCATATTTAGAAGGTTTTTTTATTGTTGGTGATGTTGTCGTTGTTGGACAGGACAGAGAGAAATGGAGAGAGGAGGGGAAGACAGAGAAGGAGAGAGAAAGATAGACACCTGCAGACCTGCTTCACCGCTTGTGAAGTGACCCCCCTGCAGGTGGGGAGCTGGGGGCTCGAACCGGGATCCTTTTGCCAGTCCTTGCATTTGCGCCATCTGCGCTGAACCCACTGCACTACCGCCCGACTCCCATTTAGAAGATTATAAACAGGTTTTCTATGCTCTAACTATGAAAATATTCGACTTATAAATAAAGAATTCTACTTTGAGGAAGTTCACTTATTGCGGTAGAGTCTGGAACTGATTAACTGCGATAAATGAGGGGCGACTGTATAATCATACTTAGCACAGGAGCCTGTGTAACCTCTGAGTTCCTGTCAGGCTGCGCTCACAGTCTGTGGTCACAGCTGGGAACATTCTAGGCTTCACTCATAGCAGGACCAGTCTTCCTCAAGTGGCAGAGTAGGATGATCCAGCCTCCCTTCAGAGAGGCTACTTTATAGAGAGAGCAAGGTCCTGGAGAGAGACACAAGAAGACTTATGGTGACATTCCTGATGGAAGTGACCAGTGATGGTGGAGAGAAGGATCTGTGTGGGAACCCAAAGATTTCCTAAGGCCCCAGATGATGTGCTTTGGTGTTGACTAAAAAGGCCATCGTTGATTGAGCCAGTCTCTTGCCCTTATCCAGGCTTTGTAGTCCTTTCTTTATTTGAAGAGTTTAGATCTTCTTTCAGTTGTTAAAGTGTTGAGTGTCATTAATTGTGTCCAAACTGGTATTAGGTTTATAGGGTCTAGTCTCAAATTAGGGAGGAAATAGATCTAGGATTTTAGTGGGGCTTAAATTGATTTTTTAAAGTTTTTTTTCTTTTTTAATTTTTTGCAAAATTATCAGAGACACCTGCAGCCCTGCTTCACCGCTTGTGAAGCTTTCCTCCTGCAGGTGGGGACTAGTGGCTTGAACCTGGGTCCTTGAGCACTGTAATGATGTACTTGACCAGGTGAGCCACCACCTGGCTTTTTTTTTTTTTTTTAACCAGAGCATTAATCAGCTCTAGTTTATGGTGATTCGGGGATTGAACCTGAGACTTTGGAGCCTCAGGCATGAGAGTCTCTTTGCATAACCATTATGCTGGGAATTCTTTGTGAGCAGGAAGGTAAAGAAGAAAAACAACCATGCTATTTATTTGTTTGTTTTATTTTAGACAGGGGATAAGAGAAAAAGGAAGCTGCAGCACCTAAGCTTCCTTCAAGCTGATGGGGGACTGACTTCAAACCTGGATTGCACATGACAAAACAGCACACTATTGAAATGAGCTATTTTGCCAGCTCCTTTTAAAAAATATATATTTTTAGCACCACCATAAACCAGAGTTGAGCAGTGCTCTGGTTAAAAATTAATAAATAGGTAGTCGGGCGGTAGCACAGTGGGTTAAGCGCACATGGTGCAAAGTGCAAAGAACAGTGTGAGGATCCCGGTTTGAGCCCCCGGTTCCCCACCTGCAGGGGAGTCGTTTCACAGGTGGTGAAGCAGGTCCGCAGGTGTCTGTCTTTCTCTCCCCCTCTGTCTTCCCCTCCTCTCTCCATTTCTTTCTGTCCTATCCAACAACGACAGCAGTAACAACAATAATAAAACAACAAAGGGCAACAAAAGGGGATAAATAAATATTTTAAAAATTAATAAATAAAAATGAAAAATAGGGAGTCAGGCGGTAGTGCAGCAGGTTAAGCACAGGTGGCGCGAAGTGCAAGGACCGGCATAAGGAAGGACCTTGGTTTGAGTCTGGGCTCCCCACCTGTAGAGGAGTCATTTCACAGGCGGTTAAGCAGGTGTCTTTCTCTCCCGTCTTCCCCTCCTCTCTCCATTTCTTTGTCCTATCCAACAATAACGACATCAGTAACATCAATAATAACTACAACAACAATAAAAAAAAAAGGGCAACAAAAGGGAAAATACCCCCAATACCTCGCGCTCTTCCTTTCCTGTCTAGGCCCGGCAGAATGGCTCCTGCAAAGAAGGGCGGCAAGAAGGGCCGCTCTGCCATCAACGAGGTGGTGACGAGGGAGTACACCATCAACATCCACAAGTGCATACACGGCGTGGGCTACAAGAAACGTGCTCCTCGGGCACTCAAAGAGATCCGGAAATTTTCCATGAAGGAGATGGGCACTCTAGATGTGTGCATTGACACCAGGCTCAACAAAGCTGTCTGGGCCAAAGGAATAAGGAATGTCCCTACTGCGTCCGGGTACGGTTGTCCAGAAAACGCAATGAGGATGAAGATTCACCAAACAAGCTGTATACACTGGTTACCTATGTACCTGTCACCACTTTCAAAAATCTACAGACAGTCAATGTGGATGAGAACTCAATATTATTAATTGTCAAATAAAGTTACAAAATAAACAAAGGAAAATAAATAATAAAAATAAAAAATAATTTTGTTAGTGATTTAATAATGGTTTACAAGATTATAAGCTTCTATGTGTCTAGTTCCACACCAACCATCACCAAAGTTCTGTCCTCTCCCTCCCTGCCTCCCAAATACTCAGTGATAACTACCATAGTTCTCATAAAGCCTTGGAGATAGTGTGGTTACTTTTTAAATTTTTTTTTGCAAGTTAATGTGTTTCAGTTCTTTATATTCCACATATGAGCGATACCATCCACTAGTTGCTCTTCACTTCATTACTTCACTAAGCATAATCACCTCCAGTTCTATCCATTTTGTCTGGAAAGACATGAAATCATATAGGTTGCTTTACTTTTTTCTTTCTTTTTTAAAATTTATTTTGTTTATTTATTGGATAGAGACAGCCAGAAGTCGAGAGGAAGGAGGAGACAGGGAAAGAGACAAGAGAGACACCTGCAGCACCACTTCACCACTTGCAAAGCTTTCCCCCTGCAGGTGAGGACTGGGGACTCGAACCCGGGTTCTTGAGCATTGCAACATGTGTGCTCAACCAGGTTTGCCACCACCTGGCCCCTATTTTTATTTCTTTTAAGACTTACTTATTCATGAAGAAGATAGGAGGAGAGAGAGAGAAAACTAGATATCACTCTGGCACATGCACTGCCAGGTATTGAACACAGGACCTAATGTTTGAGAGTCCAGTGCTTTATCCAGTGTGCTATCTCCCGGACCACTAGATGACTTTTTAAAAATTTAAATATTTATTCATTCTCTTTTGTTGTCCTTGTATTATTGTTGTTGTTATTGATATTGTCGTTGTTGGATAGGACAGAGAGAAATGGAGAGAGGAGGGGAAGACAGGGAGGGGGGAGAGAAAGATAGACACCTGCAGACCTGCTTCACCGCCTGTGAAGGGACTCCCCTGCAGGTGGGGAGCTGGGGGCTCAAACCAGGATCCTTACACTGGTCCTGGAGCTTTGTGACACGTGCACTTAACCCGCTGTGCTACTGCCAGACTCCCCAACTAACTTGCTTTTTAACCATGCTACCATCGTGTAGAAGTGGGTAGCAAGAAACAACAGCATCATTTGAATAGAATAGAAGTGGAAGGGAAGTCCCCCACAACAGGCCACTTGCCTAGAGAGAAAGTCAGAAGTATGAGTCTGGGAATGGGGACTGTTTTATGAACTTTTCAGAAAGGGGAGACGTAGGGGTGAATAGCCCACATGAACACTCACCAAAGGCCACCTTATACACAGGGAACCCTTAGTAAATAAGTGGTAGGGACTGGCGAAATAGCTCACTGGGATAGTGCATTGCTTGACCATGTGTGCAACCCAGGTTCAAACCAACTCCCATTACATTGAAGGAAGCTTTGGTGCTGTGGTCTTTTTCACTCTCCAATAAAAATTGTTTTAAAAAATAATAAAAGGTAGAATATTTCATTTGTTACTGTAGCAGTTTCCAGACAGACCTTGATCCCTCAGGGGTAAGTACAGAGTGGCCATGGCGCCATCTGGAGCTGGTGCAGCAAGAGTGTCATCGGGAATCCTTGGATCTTTCAGTCTTTCTGCATTGTCATTCTTGGGATGACAATGTTGTTTTGGGGCCTTGTATTTTTTTTTGTTGTTGTTTTTTGACTCATGGCTCCAAAATAGCTGCTACCATTCCAGACTTCATGAGTACGTTCAACAAAAATAAGAAAAGGGAAATAGGCTGAAGGTTTGTTTGTTTTCTCCTCAACAGAAGACTTTTGAAGACTTTGCCTTTTTACTGAGGAAGGGAGTCTACTATGTCCTTATCAGACTGTCCTTGGTCAGAATTAGGTCACCAACTCACCCAGAGACTAATCACAGCCTGAGTTCCAGCTTTCCAGCTTCCTCATTGAGAAGCTTCTATAGCTCATGCATTCAAAACTCAAGGCAAAATCCATAGAAGCTCCCTGTCCCTTTCCCAGGAAGGAGGAATAACTTAAGTAGAAACGAATTTGCCTTGGAATCAGGAAGGAGTCTTTTTAAAAGCTGAGGCTACCACATTTTATTACCTTTGCATGGCTGGAAAGCGCTTCAAAATAATGATAATAATGATAATAATGATCATTTAGCTCAGCAGAACATAATTATACAACTTATAAAATCTAATCACACCAGGCTGTCATTATGGATAACGAATAGCCTGATTACAGGGATAATGAGGGGCAAACCAGAGCCCACGGTCGTGCTGGTGGCCAGTAGGTAAGCGGGTGGGAGGGAGCAACCTGTGGCAAGGGAGCAGTTGGCGGGAACCAGATTCAGAGCCTTGTGGCCCAGGATGGGAAAGGGAGAAGTCACGTGAGCGTTTTCAGCAGAAGAATGATGAGTGCCTTCTTTTCAGCCACTGGGTGGAGTTTTCTTTTTTTTTTTTTTTGTTTATTTCTTTATTGGCGAATTAATGGCTTAGCGTCAATAGTATAGTACAATAATTTGTACATGCATAACATTTCCCACTTTTCCACATAACAATTCAGCCCCACTCTAGGTCCTTCTCTCCCATCAGGATCCAGGACCTGAACCCTTCTGCCCCCACCCCAGAGTCTTTTACTTTGGTGCAATACACCAGTCCAAGTTCTGCCTAGTGTTTTCCCTTCTGATCTTGTTTTTCAGCTTCTGTCTATGAGTGAGATCATCCCATATTCATCCTTCTGTTGCTGACTTATCTCACTTAAACTGATTCCTTCCAGTTCCATCCAAGATGGGGTAAAGAAGGTGAAATGACCATTTTTAATAACTGAGTAGTATTCCATTGTGTATATATATAAACTTTTTCAGCCACTCATCTGTTGTTTGACACTTGGGTTGCTTCCAGGTTTTGGCTATTACAAATTGTGCTGCTAAGAACATATGTGTACACAGATCTTTTTGGATGGTTGTGTTGGGTTCCTTAGGATATTTCCCCAGGAGAGGAATTGCAGGGTCATAGGGTAGGTCCACTTCCAGCCTTGTAAGTGTTCTTCAGACTGCTCTCCACAGGGGTTGAACCAATTTATATTCTCACCAACAGTGCAGGAGTGTTCCTTTGTCCACTGGGTGTTTTGATAGGGTAATTTTTAATTTTTTTTTCTTGCACAAATATCCTAATATCCATACTCTGGTCACATGTAATTTATTGAATTGTTACTATTTATCTATTATTTCTTTAGTTAGTTTGATACTACAGAGATAAAATAAGAGAGGAAAGGGAGATAGACAGACATCTGCAGTGCTGCTTCACTGCTCATGAAGCTTCCCCCCCCCCGCAGATGGGAACCAAGGGCTTGAACCTGGGTCCTCACACATGGTAAGGTGAGCACTCAACAGGGTGCCTGCTACCTGTTCATCCCATGGCCATATATAATTTGTGTGATTATTCTCAAAAATAACAAAATATTAAAACACACATATAGGGAAGTGAATATGAAATAAACATTTATTTATTGATCTCTAGAGACAGAAATTGAAAGGGAAGGGGAGATAAGAGAGGGAAAGAGAGAGACACTTGCAGCACTTCTTCACCAATCTTGAAGCTTTCTCCCCTCGCATGCCCCCCCACCCGAAGGTGGGTTGAACCTGGGTTCTTGAGCACAGTGACATGTGCACTCAACCAGGTGTGCCACCACCTGCTCTCCTCAAAAAAAGGGGTTGTTACTGGCACTCAGTGACTGCACAACAGTCCACCACCTCCAGGGGCTTTATTATTTTTTTAAAAGACTTTATTTATTTATTTTTATTTATTATTGGATAGAGACAGAAAAATTGAAAAGGGAGGGGAGATAGTGAGGGAGAGAGACAGACGCCTGCAGCCCTGTTTTACCACTCATGATGTTTTCCCCCTGCAGGTAGGGACTGGGAGCTTGAACATGAGTCCTTACATATTGTAACATGTGCTCAACCAGCTGCACCACCACCCAGCCCCACCCTTTTAAAAAAGAGACAGAGAGGAGTTGAAAGGCAAGGGAGAGAGAGGAGGAAAGAGAAAGAGAGACACCTGCAATACCACTTCACCACTTGTGAAACTTAACTTCCTCCCCTACAGGTGTGAACTAGTGGCTTGAATCTGAGTTCTGGCACATGGTAGTGTGTGCACTCAACTGGGCGCCCCACCACCTGGCCTACTCTCTTTCTTTAAATTTATTTGTTTATTAATGAGTGATATTGGGGAAAAGAAAGAAAGCCACAGCATCACTCTGGCACATATAACACCAGGGATCAAAATTGGAACCATGACCCTACTGTGGGCAAGACACCAGTTTTCATTCTAGATAGTAGTAGAAGTGTCTCTTGTGAGCCGTTAGGACCTTGGTTGACCTCAGCTGAAAATTATAAGTGCTGAAGTGGCACATCTTGGCAAGGTCTGCTCTGAGAGTCTCAGGGAGGCCTACCCTGCAACAGACAGAAAACAGAGCCTTGGCTGCCTGCCAGGGAGGGGATAAGACTGACTGTCAGGGATGTAGTATGAATGTTCTGTATTTTTGGAGAGATGAAAATACTCTGTATCTTGACTGTGATGGTTGGTTACAGTGTGTGTGTGTGTGTGAACTTATTGAGCTGTATACTTAATACTATATGCCAGTCCCTGTTCAAGACACCATTTGCTGGGAGAGCCTGAGGGTGCTTCTTCCTGAGCAAGCGCTCTCTGGGTTGGAGAGGACTCAACTGGAGCCAACCTAGGCTGCTGCGTGGGAGAGGGATCAGGAACTCGTGCCAAGCTAGCATCACAGGAGATAGACTCCGGAACTCTCGGAGCCGGAAGGCAATCCCAAGTGTGTTAAAACAGAAGAGCAGCTGTATATATACTCACCAAGTAGGGTGGAAACAGGATGTGATGTAGAGAGGGTGGAGTGAAAAGAGACTGGTGGAGATCAGGGTGACTATGAGAGGGGGCGGAGCAAAAAGACATCGTGAACCAGTGGGGATTAAACCAATGCCCTGGAGGCAGGGCAGTGCTTAGTTAAGTAGGATTAGAGATAGAGACTTTAAGTGGGGGGGGGGGGAAAGCTGGCATACTACCCAACATCTCCCCCTTTCTTTTTAACTAGTGGCCATAGTATCAGGAGTGCGGGGCACTTTATGAGGCAGGGAGACTGATAGGAGGCACAGCTTTTGGGGTTCTACTGTCCCTCCTTGCTTAACCTCTCGGTAGAGAGAGAGACTAACAGGATTGACACACTCCTCAGGCTCAAGCCCTTCCAAGCTCAACCACATCCTCACAATTCCCCAACATCTCCCTCTTACTTAATGGCCATATATAATTGGGTCAATGTCTGTAAAAGGCTTCATCTCTGTCAGGGGAATAGCAGTTTATGGATGAACAGAAACCTGTTGAGAAGAAAGCAGAATGATAGCGTGTAAGTGTCTTCAAAAAGAACTAGCACAAGACAGGGAGGGATAAGTAAGAGTAGCAAGGGACAGTGAGACTGAAGAGAGGTCTGGTAGGCGGAGAGGAGGGCTGCCTGATGGGTGGAGGAGTGGGGGCCTGATAAGCTGAGGGGCAAGAGGGGTGATCTGGCGTTGCAAAGTCCTGAGTCAGCTGGCGGAAAGTTCCATGAATTGCTACAGTCAGTCCTCTGAAGTCCAGCAGTATAAAGGGAGTGTCCACAGGTGTACCAGCAAGTCTGACAGAAGTGTCAGTCCAATGTCAACGGCCAGGGAAAAAATGCTGCACATCTATCTTGATGGAGGAGGATAGCCAGTGTTACTTTTCTTCTCTGTAGAGAGTGAGCTGGAACCGCCAAAACGTGACAGGCGAAACAGAAGCAGGAAGAACAGACAGCGATGGGTGAGAGAAAGGCAGTACGAAAGTCTTGTCCTTTGGAGTCTGTGAATCAGGTTCTCCAGATCGTGTCAGGTCACATCATGGGTTTTGGGGGGATGGCTGTAATTGTGGGTGATGTCAGAGGACAGGGGTCCAAGATGGATTTCTGGGGATTCCGTATGAGCAGATGCTTCTTCATGTGAAGGCTTAACATAGCTGTAGCCAATTACTTATGAAAAAACTTTGTAACAAATTAGAAGTTTACTATAATTGATAACTCAATGATTATAATTGGTTTAGTTATCTTTATAATTTTGTTTTCTCCAATGCAGTGGGGGGACAGACTGGAACCTGGGTTAAACTCATGGCAAAACAACACACTATTCCTCTTCTCCATTTTTTAAAATTGATTTTATCATAGGACTAGAAGACAACTCACCAAATATAACACTCTTCCTTACCACCCACAAGGTTCTAGGTTCAAGCCCTAGCACTATATGGGAGCACCATGGATAGTACCAGAGGGAATGTCATGGATGGTTCTGTGGTATCTCTCCCTTCTCCTTTCTCTTGTCTTTTCTGCTCTCCCCTTTACTCCCTGACACTACAAAATATAGTCAACTTCATTGTAAGTTCAAATAAAAGAGATAAAAGAGACTCCACTGTGTGGCAGCCCTCTGTCCTGCCAGCCTCTAGTCTCATCCTCCCAGGAGGCCCTGAGGAGTCTCAGGCCCCACGCCAGGTATATGAGGGACAGAGTGGCCAGGACTGGGACAGCACAGCCCAGAACATTCTGCCCTGAGCAGGCAGGACAGTTGGCACCCAGATGGTGACGCAGGTCTGCAGGCGTCTACCTTTCTCTCTGTTTTCCCCTCCTCTCTTGATTTCTCTCTTATCCTATCCAACAACAGCTATAACAACTACAACAAGGGCAACAAAAATGGGAAAAATGGCCTCTAGGAGAAGTGGATTTATAGTGCAGGCACTGAGCCCCAGCGATAATCCTGGAGGCAAAACAAAACAAAACACTAAGTCAGAAGAAGAAATCCAGAAATCTGCCCCATTCACTATAGGAGCAAAAACAGTAAAATATGTAGGAATAAACATAGCAAAAGAAGTGGATGACTTATATGCTGAAAATTATGAGTCACTATTCAAGGAAATATAAAAAGACATAAAGGTATGGAAAGATATTTCATGTTCATGGATTGAAAAAATTAACATTATCAAAATGAATATTCTACCCAGAGCCATATACAAACTTAATGCAATCCCCATCAAGGTCCCACCAATTTGTTAAAGAGAATAGAACAAAAGCTACAAAAGTTTATCTGGAACCAGAAAATACTTAGCAACACCAGAACAATCTAGAGGAAAAAAAAGAACAGGACTGGAGGCATCACACTCCCAGATCTCAAACTATAAAATAGAGCCTTTGTAATCAAAACTGCCTGGCTCTGGAATAAAAATAGACATAGTGACCAGTGGAATAAAATGGAAAGCCCAGAAATAAGCCCCCAAACCTACAGACATCTAATTTTTAAAAATGTTTTCTAATTATCTTTATTTATTTACTGGATAGAGACAGCCAGATAGCAAGAGGGAAGGGAATGATAGAAAGGGAGAAAGACAGAGAGACACCTGCAACCCTGCTTGACTACCTGTGAAGCTTTCCCTCTGCAGGTGAGGACTGGGGGCTCAAACCTGGGTCCTTGTGCATTGTAACATGTGCACTCAACCAGGTGTGCCACCACCCGGCCCCCAGACATCTAATTTTTTACAAGGGGGTCCAAACTATTAAATGGAGAAAGGAGAGTGTCTTTAACAAATGGTGTTGGAAAAATTGGATTGAAACATGTAGAAGAATGAAACTGAACCACTACATTTCACCACACACAAAAGTAACAAATGGATCAAGGAACTGGATGTTAGAATACTATCAAATACTTAAGGGAGTTGGGCGGTAGTGCAGTGGGTTAAGCACAAGTGGCAAAAAGCACAAGGATTGGCTCAAGTCCCGGTTCAAGTCCCCGGTTCCCCACCTGAAGAGGCATCGCTTCACAGGCAGTGAAGCAGGCCTGCAGGTGTCTGTCTTTCTCTCCCCATCTTTGTCTTCTATTCCTCTCTCCATTTCTCTCTGTTCTATCTAACAACAACATCAATAACAACAATAATAACTATAACAACAATGAAAAAACAAGGGCAACAGAAGGGAAAATAAATAAATAAATAAATATTAAAAATACTTAAGAGGAAAATATTGGCAGCACTCTTTTCCATTTAAATTTTATAGGCATCTTCAATAATACAAATCCAATTGCAAGGAAGACTAAAACAAAAATAAACCAAGGAGTTGGTGGCATACCTGGTTAAAGCAGATAGTCCTATGTGCAAGGACCTGGGTTTAGGCCCCCACTCCCCACTTTCAGGGGGAACATTTCACAAGCAGTGAAGCAGGTCTGCAGGTGTCTATCTTTCTCCAAGCAGGTGATCAGAGGAGGCTTCCTAGTGCCATGGGATTTTGCAATGAATCTAAGTAGAAGAATGGATCTTGAAAAAATCATGTTGAGTGAAATAAGTCAGAAACAGAAGGATGAATATGGGATGATCTCACTCTCAGGCAGAAGTTGAAAAACAAGATCAGAAACGAAAACACAAGTAGAACCTGAAATGGAATTGGCATATTGCACCCAAGTAAAAGACTCTGGGGTGGGTCGGTGGGGAGAATACAGGTCCATGAAGGATGATAAATGACATAGTGGGGGTTGTATTGTCAAATGGGAAACTGGGGAATGTTATGCATGTACAAACTATAGTATTTACTGTTGAATGTAAAACATTAATTCCCCAATAAAGAAATAAATTAAAAAAAAAAAAGCAGGCAAGAGAGCTGAGAGAGGCGGAAGAAGAAGGGCTTTTATGGGAGGCTAGGAAACAAGGCACTTGGGGATAGGATAATGGGAAGGGGGAGGAGTAAACAAAGCACTCCAGGATAGGATAATAGCTCTCATGGGGATGGAAAGGGGGAGGAGTAAACAAAGCGCTCCAACTATGGAGGGGAATTGACAATGCCCTGAGGGCACAACATGGCGGAACAGACGTGGGAACTAGCAATAGCCTGAGGGGACAACATGGCAGGTGTGACTGCATCTGCACAATTTCCCAGCAAAACCCAGTGGGTGAGGCCTCACTACTTACTATTCCATCTGGAGGGGGGTAAGTTAGTGTGAGCCGCATTGGATCTCTTGAGACCAGGCTAAAGTCTTAAGTGATAATTTATTGTTTCTGTGTTGGAGGCTGTGAGACACACCATAGGCACTGAACCCAGACCTGGAGGGAGGCATCTGCAAAGTTTCCCAGCATCCTGATTCCCAGGTCTGAAGCCTTTCAAGTTGAGTCCGGGGCTCTTGTGGGCCCTTGTTCAACTCTGCCTTGACTAACCCCACTGGTAACTTCCCAGGATATTTTTTTATTTTGTCACTGTTGCTGGAAATAATTATGTGCCCAGTTTTATTAGTTTTCAGATGGGATTTGCTAGTGTATGTGGCACCAGGCAAGTTGCTATGGCTCTTTGGGACACCATGTCCCTAGATAGGGAAGAACAACTGCCGTGAAGATTTGTCAGGTCAGCGTGCAAATGTACTCACTTAGTGCCTATCCATCAATGTCCGTCCATCCATCTATCCAGAGAATTTACCCTATGGTTAAACTGCTGAGTGTCTGCATATTGGTAGTTTGAATAGAAATCTCTGTTTACTTTAAAAAATATTTTTTTAATTTATTAGATAGAGACAGAGAAAAGTTGAGAGGAGAGGGAGGAGACAGAAAGGGAAAGAGACAGACACCTGTAGACCTGCTTCACCACTTGTGAAACTTTCCCGCTGCAGGTGGGGACCAGGGGCTTGAACATGGGTCCTTGTGCACTGTAATGTAAGTGTTTAACCTGGTGTGTCACTGCCTGGTTCTCTGGTTTACTTATTTAAAAAATATTTATTTATTTATTCCCTTTTGTTACCCTTGTTTTATTGTTGTAGTTAGTTATTGTTGTCGATGTCGTCGTTGTTGGATAGGACAGAGAGAAATGGAGAGAGGAGGGGAAGACAGAGAGGGGGAGAGAAGGACAGACACCTGCAGACCTGCTTCACCTCTTGTGAAGCAACTCCCCTGCAGGTGGGGAACCGGGGGCTTGAACCGGGATCCTTACAACAGCCCTTGTGCTTTGTGCCACCTGTGCTTAACCCGCTGCGCTATTGCCTGACTCCCTCTGGTTTACTTTTTTTTTTTTTTTCCTCCTCCAGGGTTATTGCTGGGCTCAGTGCCTGCACCATGAATCCACCGCTCCTGGAGGCCATTTTTCCCCCCTTTTGTTGCCCTTGTTGCAGCTTCGTTGTGGTTACCATTATTGCCCTTGTTGACACGATTCGTTGTTGGATAGGACAGAGAGAAATGGAGAGAGCAGGGGAAGACAGAGAAGGGGAGAGAAAGACAGACACCTGCAGACCTGCTTCACCGCCCGTGAAGCGACTCCCCTGCAGGTGGGGAGCCAGGTGCTCAAACCGGGATCCTCACGCCGGTCCCTGCGCTTTGCGCCACATGCGCTTAGCCCACTGCGCCACCGCCCGACCCCCTCTGGTTTACTTTTTAAATCAGACTAGTTTTTAGTAAATTCTGCTGTCACTCTCTAAAGTGTTCTGACTTGAATGAAAATAATCTCAGCATTCTATCACAAACCAACTATCTTTCTTTTTTCTGCTTTTGCTTCCAGGGTTATTATTGGCACTATGAATCCACTGCTCCTGGAGGCTAGTTTTTCTTTTTCCTTTTTTTTCTCCCTTCCTTCCTTCCTTCTCTCCTTCCTTCCTTTCCTTTTTATTGCCCTTGTTCTTTTTATTGTTGTTGGTTATTATTGTTGTTGTTACTGATATCATCCTTGGTGGATAGGACAGAGAGAAATGGAGAGAGGAGGGGAAGACAGAGGGGAGAGAAAGACAGACACCTGCAGACCTGCTTCACCGCCTGTGAAGTGACTCCCCTGCAGGTGGGGAGCCGGGGGGCTCGAACAGGGATCCTTATACCAGTCCTTGAGCTTTGCGCCACCTGAGCTTAACCCACTGCGCCACCGCCCGACTCCCCCCCATCATTTTTTAAATTACGCTTATAAATGAGGTCACCCCATATTCATCCTTCTTTCCTTTTGACTTATCTCATTTAACATGATTCCTTCAAGCTCTATGCAAGATGAGGTGAAAAAGATAAATTCATCATTTTTAATAGCTGAGTAGTATGCCATTGTGTATTTATACCACAACTTTCTTAGTCACTCAGCTATTATTGGACATCTGGATTGCTTCCAAGTTTAGGCTATTACAAATTGTGCTAAGAACCTATGTGTGTATATATATTTCTTTGGGTCAGTATTTCTGTTTTCTTTGAAAAGAGTTGGTGTAATACCTTTTCTTTCATTCTTTAAAAATCTTTTTTCCCCCAGCTCCCCACCTGCAAGAGGTCGCTTCACAAGTGGTGAAGCAGGTCTGCAGGTATCTGTCTTTCTCTTCCCCTCTCTGTCTTCCCCTCCTCTCTCCATTTCTCTCTGTCAACAACAATAACTAACTACAACAATAAAACAAGGGTAACAAAAGGGAATAAATAAATAAATGTCCTATCCAACAACGATGACATCAATAACAACAGCAATAATAACTACAATAATGAAACATCAAGGACAACAAGAGGGAATAAATAAAATAAATATTTTTAAAACCCCTTTTTTTTTCCAGTCATTAAGATTATTGCTGGGGCTTGGTGCTGGCACTACAAATCCACTGCTCCCAGAGGTAATCTTTTTTCCTTTTTTTTTAATATCTATTTTTTGAATTGGGTAGGACAGATAGAAAGTGATAGGGGAGGGGGAGATAGGGAGAGAAGGGGCAGTGGAGATAGCATAATGGCTATACAAAAAGTCTTTCATGCTTAAGGCTCCAAAGTCCCAGGTTCAATCACCACCCCCTGACCCCCACCACTTCACCACACGCCAGAGCTGAGCAGTGCTCTGGCAAAAAAAAAAAGGGGGGGGTAGGGAAAAAAGAGAGACACCTACAGACCTGCTTCACTGCATGTGAAACGTTCCCCCTGCAGGTGGGGAGCAAGGGGCTTGAACCTGGGTCCTTGTGCATGATAACTTGTGTGCTTAACTGGGTGCACCACTGCCTGCTCCCCAAATTAAAAAAATTATTAATCCCCAAGTAAACACTGAAAACAAAACAAGGAGCAACAACACGACATTTGCTAGCAGCGAACATTTTTAGTCTGTTCATTTGTTTTCTTATATCATTTTTTTTAAAAAAATTATATTTATTTATTTATTCCCTTTTGTTGTCCTTGTTGTTTTATTGTTGTAATTATTATTGATGTCATCGTTGTTGGATAGGACAGAGAGAAGTGGAGAGAAGAGGGGAAGACCGAGAGAAGGAAAGAAAGACAGACACCTGCAGACTTGCTTCACTGCCTGTGAAGCGACTCCCCTGAAGGTGGGGAGCCGGGGGCTCAAACTGGGGTTCTTTCGCTGGGCCTTGCACTTTGCGCCACCTGCACTTAACCCTCTGCACTGCCACCCGACTATATCTTCTATCACTCTTTTAGGGCAATGCTTCTGGTTTTTCCCACTCCTTGGGGCCTTTCACATTCCAAAGTGTAATCAGTGCATTAACTTTCTGGCACAGAGCGAACATTTCAAACTTCCTTTTCAGGAGTTACAGGGTATATTTTTATTCTTAGAAGTCTAGAGTATTTGTGGCTCGGGGAAATAGCTCAATTGGTAAGAGTGCAAGACTGGAGAGTCTGTCTCTGATTCAATCCCTGACCCAGAAGGTACTGGGTTTCTCTCACACACGTGAGATTTTTTTTTTTTTTTTTTTACCAGAGCCCTACTCAGCTCTGCTTCAGGGGATTGAACATAACCATTTTGTAATCTCTACTGCCCTATAAATCTTTCTCTCTGCCATTTGAATTTTCTTTCTTCCTAAGGATTTCACCTTTTACCATCCCAGTCAGGCTTTCCACAATTTCTCTAGACCATGTGTGCGGTGCACTGGGCATCAAACTCTGGACCTCGTGCTTAAGAGCCTAAGGTTCTCACTGCACAATGTGTTTAGATCTAAAATAGTATTTTCCCCCCTGCTTTAAGAGTTTTCTCTATAAATTTCCATTTCAAAGAATGATTAAAGTTTGGGTAAGATTTTTGTCTGTTTGTTTTTTCCCTTGTCACCTCCAGGGGAGGCTAGGCTCCAATCTGCATCCTGAGCATAGCAAAGCAGGCACCTCCCAGCTGAGCCGTATTTGCCCACTGAGGGCAGTTTTCTTTTTCTTTCTTTTTTTTTTTTTGCCTCCCGGGCTATTGCTGGGCTCAGTGCCTGCACCATGAATTCACCGCTCCTGGAGGCCATTTTTTTCCCCTTTTGTTGCCCTTGTTGTTGTACCCTTGTTGTGGTTGTTGATGTCGTTCGTTGTTGGATAGGACACAGAGAAATGGAGAGAGGAGGGGAAGACAGAGAGGTGGAGAGAAAGATAGATACCTGCAGACCTGCTTCACCGCCTGTGAAGCGACTCCCCTGCAGGTGGGGAGCCGGGGGCTCAAACTGGGATCCTTATGCGGGTTCTTGCGCTATGTGCCACGTGCGCTAAACCCGCTGCGCTACCGCCGACCACCTAGTGCAGCTTTTTATGATTTTTCTGCCCTTGACTTCCTAGATATTTAGAACCAGACAGGTAGGTAGATATTTAGAACCAAACAGGTAGGTTTAAGGCACAAGTTTGTCTGAAGCAAAGTTTTTTTTTTTTTTTTGTCGTTATTTATTTGATAGAGACAGGAGACATCCAGAAATTGAAAGGGAAGGGGGAGACAGAGAGGGAGAGAGACAGAGAGACATCTACAACACTGCTTCACCACTTGCAAAACTTTTCACCTACAGGTGAGGACTGGGGGCTCAAACCCGGGTCCTTGTGCATTTTAACACGTACACTTAATCAGGTACTCCATCACCCGGCCCCTGAAGCAAAATCTTTTATCACTGCAAGAAACAACATGGGTCTTTGTTCATTTGTGAACAAAATGGAGATGATACCATAAAGATAACTTCTCCATGATGGAAGACATGACAAGATGGGTGTAAGACTGAGATCTGTCTTATTTCCTTTCTTTTTTTTAATATTTATTTATTTTTTCCCTTTTGTTGCCCTTGTTTTTTTATTGTTGTTGTAGTTATTATTGCTGTTGTTATTGATGTTGTCATTGTTGGATAGGACAGAGAGAAATGGAGAGAGGAAGGGGAGACAGAGAGGAGGAGAGAAAGATAGACACCTGCAGACCTGCTTCATGCTTGTGAAGCGACTCCCCTGCAGGTGAGGAGCCGGGGGCTTGAACCAGTCCTTGCACTTGGTACCACGTGTGCTTAACCCGCTGTGCTACCGCCAGACTCCCCTGTCTTACTTTCAGTTGGTTCATAGACCCTAACTAGTTCATTCATTTTTCTTTAAATCTGTGGTTTTCAGTTTAGCACAGTTATAGAGTTGCCTGCTACTCACTAAACATTAGGGACATTCTAGTATTATTTCTTTTAAGATTAAGACTTAAGAGTTATTTAATTTTATTAGTGATTTACAAAATTACATGTCAGCAGGGATATAATTCCACGCCATTCCCACTTCCAGAGTTCTGCATCCCCAACCCCTCCATAGCAAACCACCACAGTTTTCTAAGTTTACAGACATGGGTCAACTATCATCTCTACAACTGTCAAGATTTGTACATAATTGCCCCCTTTTTCTTCCAGACCTAGTTCTCCCTTCCTCTACAAGCCACACATAACCCTATTACTACATCCAAATGTCCCTCCCTTTTTCCTTCTCTCTTTCCAGGTCCTGATGGAGCGGGACTTCAGAGCCCTTTGATCCTCTTCCTCCTATCACTTCTCCCCCACTGGGAATATGGATCAAAATTATTTTTGGAGTGCAAAAGATAGGAATTCTGGCTTCTATAATTACTTTTCCACTGGACATGGGTGTTGGCAAGTAGATCCATACCCCCAGCCTATTTATATCTTTCTCCAGTGGGGTAGGACTCTTGAGAAGT